>NC_134267.1:154125491-154427436 GCF_031893055.1 Leptodactylus fuscus
CCCTCAACACCTCCTGCTGTCTCTAACTCAAGAACATCCATCAAATCCGCTCCTTCCTCACCCCTGAAACTATAAAGATACTAGTCCATTCCCTCATAATCTCTCGCTTAAACTACTGTAACACCCTTCTCCATGGCCTCCCTGAAAATACTCTCACCCCCCTCTGGTCCACCTTAAACTGTGCTGCTCACTTAATACACTTCTCCTCCCCATTCTTCATCGGCTGATCCCCTCTGCCAATCCCTTCACTGGTAACCCGTTGCCCAGCGAATAGAGTTCAAAGTACTAACACTGACATACAAAGCGATCCACAACCTGGCCCCTCTATATACCTCTGAACTAATCTCCCGCTACCTGCCCACACGTAACCTCAGATCCTCCAATGACCTCCTACTCTGCTCTGCTTTTATCCTCTCTTCACACAACTGTCATCAAGATTTCTCCCATGCATCCCCCATACTCTGGAACTCCTTTCCAAGACACATAAGACTGACCCCCACAATCAAAAGCTTCAAGAAGGCCCTGAAGACTCACCTATTCAGGAAGGCCTACAACTGTCACCACACCACCGTCTGAACAGTCTCTACCCCTTACCCCCTTACCTCATAGATTGTAAGCCATTGTGGGCAGGGCTCTCTACCCCACTGTGCCAGTTGGTTATTGTTAGTATTATATTTGTTTTTTATATTTTTTGTACTGTATGTAAACCCTCAGCTGCAAAACACCATGGAATTAATGATGCTGTATAAATAAACAATAATAGTAATAGTAATGGATAAGGGAAGGGACAGTTGACTCCTTGTTGTACACAGCCTCAGCCTGAGAGAGAAATGTAAAATTCATAGTACAATGAATAAAATGATATAGTGAAATCTAGTTTGTGTTAACTCTCACATTGATATAGATGTAATTTATTTCATGACCTGGTGAGAACTAAAAGATTGTAGTCATATTCTCATACGCGATACCGTAGATTTAATAGAAATACAGGAAGACACACAGGGCTGTATTTATGAGAAAAGATAACACTGTCTACTTCTCCTATTTGTAAATCAATGCCTTGGTATGAGTCATAGTCGTCTAAGTATGTCAAAAATGTTTGTCATTTTTATTAGTTATTACAAATTGTGCAACTTTATTCTATCTGCCTGTTGCTGCTTTTTGTTAATTAGATTAACCCTTAGGCTTCATACAGGCACTGTTGCAGATTGGACGCTGGTGTCCCACCCTTTGCTCTGTATGATTCTTGGTGAGAACTCTTCCATTTTATGGAATCCAGTATATACTGTTGGGAAGTGACGCTGGGTTCACACCAGCGGTTGGGTCTCCACTTTCAGTTTGTATTCTGCATGCAGAAGACGGAAACCTGTCATGCCGAGTCCGGCAGAGAGCGCCGGTGAGCGTTTTATGCTCTCCACGGCGAACTGTTTGTTTGTTTGTTTTTGTCCGACTCTGTGTCCGGTTAAAAAAAGGGTTTAAAAGATGCCTACAGGTTTCTGTCTCCTGCCCTGTTTCGGGCAGGAAATGGAAACCTGCATAACGGAGGCCCAGGCACAGATGTGAAAGAGCCCTTAGCTTGGTAGCAGCAGTGTTGTAGACCCAAATAGTCAAGACAGAGACACAAAATGCAGCAAACTGGTTTATTTACCAAAACCCCCCAGAAAACAAATAAACCTTGGCTTCAGGCATAAAAAAAATACAAAACAAAAAACAGCCTTAACTTCAGTCAAAAATAAATCAAATCTCTGCTCGTCTGAGCTCTAACTAAACAGTAACCAAAAATACCTCACTATACGTGGGTCTTACTGTCAGCCACAGAAAGAAAACAAAACAGTGTAGCGTGGTTTCACAGACTCAATATGTCAGGGCAGTAACCACCTCCTCTCGCTCCCAGGTTCTGCCATGAACTGCAGGCTCTACAGCCTTTTATGGGTCATGAGCGAGCCCAGGACCTACACCTGTGCTGAGGCCTACTCCTGATCTGCCCTGGACCACACATATGTGAAGAATCTGCTTTCCATACAGGTCTAATAGGGACAGAAAGTCCACAGAGGAAAACTCTGCAGACTTTCTGTTAATAAAGGAAAGAAACGGAATGCGTTTAAGCTGATGTCATTTCTGCATCGCTTTCTGGCTGTTGCTTGCTATATGGGGCCCTAGCCATATATAGATTGCAAATTACTAGTTATTGTACAAAATCTAGATGATATCTATTCACTAATGTACTATAACAATACAGTAAAAGTGCCATTCTCCTCAATATAACCATGTCTAACATTCCAAAATAATTCATTTTTTCAAACTAAATTATCCAAACACTTTGGGCAGTTTCTGATTCCTTTTGCCAAATATCCCCCAGTTCTATGGCAATGCTCTGCTCAGCTACTCATCAATTATAGTGGCTAAACCTGCAGTCGCTTGGCTGTATAGCAATTATGCTTTAGGTAACAGCTTCAGATGCCTCATGAATTATTTTGGACCAAGTCGGTGAATATCTTGTTTCTCTGGATTAAAGTGGAAGTTTCGCAATGAAAGTGTTTAATCTAATGTATTGGTTTGCTGCAGAGCTCACCGTCTGCCTTATACGGCAGGCAGAGCCACACAACTGATCTGTGGTTGCTCAGAAATGTAATCTGACTTGAAAAATACTCACCTATGAGAGCAACTTTCTAGAGAAATTCTAAATAACATCCCTGTTTGATGTTTGCTTATGCAGGGTTGGATCTCATCCCAAGGCTATCGACTCCAGCTTTATTTGTTCCTACCTATAAATCAACTTTCTTCCCCAAAGCACCATAATTCTCCATAAGGAACATGGAGCAGCTGATTGCTCTGCCAAGTCGTAAAAAATGTATGCCTCAGTAATATTCAATTCACTTGTTCTTTTGCTACATAACGGTTTTAAGCAAATCTCAATGGGTTACCAAAAAAGATGGATTATTACATAGCTGCCAGGTTTGTGAAGTTTCCAAAAAATGTACACCTGCCCTTATTTTAAAAATGAGCAAGCGTGTTGTGATTTACTCGACAACTAAATGCAACTATTCCATATCATAATTAACTCTCTAGGAATTAAGTATGTTTAGTTCCGAGAATGGAGAATCTACAGTAGTGGAAAAGTAGAAAGAAGAAATCAGTGAAAATTTTAGAATCAGTATTATTAGCCAATGATATAGATGTATCTGAGTTAACAGACTTGTTGCAGCAGGATACATTGCTGCTGTGTGATATATTATTACAGATATCATATTTTTAAGTGACTTTTTGTTGTATTGTACAAGAAATCACACTGCGGCAATTTGTTCTGCTTGAAAAAGTTGGGTTAAAGGGGCTCTATCACTGTATTTTTGCTATTTTAGATAAACATATGCCTGAATAGCCTTTAAAAAGGCTATTCAAGTCCCGCTAATCGTTTGTTAAAAGACCCCCCTGTTTTAATGAATTACCTTTTAAACATATATGTAAATGAGCCCTCCGTGCACTGTGGGCGTTCCCGTGCGCCCCTCACGTCATACTCTGTTCACGCCCTCCTCTGTGGTTCTTCTATGTAAGTCGATCCTCCTGCTTTTGATTCACTGTCTCCAACTGTCTATTCCTTGCTTCTGGAAAAGGACCTGTGATGACGTCACTACTACTCTGTGATTGGCTTGTTCCTGTGATGATGTCACTACAGGGTCCTTCGTTGTATTCTAAGTAGTGATTATGTAGAGCAGGGCTGCAGCTCCCTGTGTCTATCATAGCATAGATCTACTGTGCACATGGAGATTTATGAAAGACACAGGGAGCTGCATTCCATTTACATATACATTTAAAAGGTAATTCATTAAAATGGGGGGGTGTTTTAACAAATGATTTGCAAGACTTGAATAGCCTTTTTAAAGGCTATTCAGGCATATTTTTTTTTATCTAAAATAGCGAAAATCCAGTGATAGAGCCCCTTTAAATTTGGTACATGCAAATTTGGTAAATTTTGAACTTTTCACTGCAGTGCTATTTCAAACACAGAGCCACAGGGACCGGTGGTGGTAAACTCATCACTTCATGGATACCTCAGATGTAGCTTTTACAGGGGCGGCCGCTTTCTCAACAAACTTCACAAATGTCAGGACTGTGAAATTCATCTAGTGCCTTTGTATACCAAACTAAACAATTTCAGGATAGGGGTGTAAGGGAATTGCTAGTTGCACAATTCCCTAGTGTTGCTGGTGTAACAATGGAAGGAGGGGAAGACAGAAATAGTGAGCCTTAAACTAAACCCAGCCCCTTTCCCTACCTAATTTTCACAACTGTCCTAATGAGAGGAGCAACTGGGCAGCAATCCTTTTGCTAAATAAGAGTACACAGAACAAGACAAGACAAATAACACAGAAGAGGAGTCAGCAATCCAAGGGTCAAATCCAGAGCGTTAAAGTAGTACAAAATGGTAATCCAAAAGAGTATTCACAAGGGAAGCCTAAGGTCAGAGGTCAGTAATAGTATAGTAAGAGAAGTAGGAAGCTAGTGAGAACAAAGTCACAGGACAGAGTCAGAATAGTCAGCAAGCCTGTGTGGGCTGATGACCTGCATATAGGAAGTCCAGGACCTGCCCCAGACTTCATTGGTAGACAGGCTGTCAATCACACAGGCAAGGCTAAGATTAACTATTTTATTAACAGACGGAAACAAGGTGTAGGAGGAGGGTATGGTGGAAATTCAATTACAGAAGAGAGGTACAGTCCTATGAAAAAGTTTGGGCACCCCTATTAATCTTAATCATTTTTAGTTCTAAATATTTTGGTGTTTGCAACAGCCATTTCAGTTTGATATATCTAATAACTGATGGACACAGTAATATTTCAGGATTGAAATGAGGTTTATTGTACTAACAGAAAATGTGCACTATGCAATAAACCAAAATTTGACCAGTGCAAAAGTATGGGCACCTCAACAGAAAAGTTACATTAATATTTAGTAGATCTTCCTTTTGCAAAGATAACAGCCTCTAGTCGCTTCCTGTAGCTTTTAATCAGTTCCTGGATCCTGGATGAAGGTATTTTGGACCATTCCTCTTTACAAAACAATTCAAGTTCAGTTAAGTTAGATGGTCGCCGAGCATGGACAGCCCGCTTCAAATCATCCCACAGATGTTCAATGATATTCAGGTCTGGGGACTGGGATGGCCATTCCAGAACATTGTAATTGTTCCTCTGCATGAATGCCTGAGTCGATTTGGAGCGTTGTTTTGGATTATTGTCTTGCTGACATATCCATCCCCGGCGTAACTTCAACTTCGTCACTGATTCTTGAACATTATTCTCAAGAATCTGCTGATACTGAGTGGAATCCATGTGACCCTCAACTTTAACAAGATTCCCGGTGCCGGCATTGGCCACACAGCCCCAAAGCATGATGGAACCTCCACCAAATATTACAGTGGGTAGCAAGTGTTTTTCTTGGAATGCTGTTTTTTTTGGACTCCATGCATAACGCCTTTTTGTATGACCAAACAACTCAATCTTTCATCAGTCCACAGGACCTTCTTCCAAAATGAAGCTGGCTTATCCAAATGTGCTTTTGCATACCTCAGGCGACTCTGTTTGTGGCATGCTTGCAGAAACGACTTCTTTCTCATCACTCAACCATACAGCTTCTCCTTGTGCAAAGTGTGCTGTATTGTTGACCGATGCACAGTGACACCATCTGCAGCAAGATGATGCTGCAGCTCTTTGGAGGTGGTCTGTGGATTGTCCTTCACTGTTCTCACCATTCTCCTTCTCTGCCTTTCTGATATTTTTCTTGGCCTGCCACTTCTGGGCTTAACAAGAACTGTCCCTGTGGTCTTCCATTTCCTTACTATGTTCCTCACAGTGGAAACTGACAGGTTAAATCTCTGAGACAACTTTTTGTATCCTTCCCCTGAACAACTATGTTGAACAATCTTTGTTTTCAGATCATTTGAGAGTTGTTTTAAGTAGCCCATGATGCCACTCTTCAGAGGAGATTCAAATAGGAGAACAACTTGCAATTGGCCACCTTAAATACCTTTTCTCATGATTGGATAGATCTGGCTATGAAGTTCAAAGCTCAGTGAGGTTACAAAAACAATTTTGTGCTTCAGTAAGTCAGTAAAAAGTAGTTAGGAGTATTCAAATCAATAAAATGATAAGGGTGCCCATACTTTTGCACCGGTCAAATTTTGGTTTAATGCATGTTGCACATTTTCTGTTAGTACAATAAACCTCATTTCACTCCTGAAATATTACTGTGTCCATCAGTTATTAGATATATCAAACTGAAATGGCTGCTGCAAACACCAAAATATTTAGAACTAAAAATGATTAAGATTAATAGGGGTGCCCAAACTTTTTCATAGGACTGTAGTAAAGCAGTGTCCAGATAGGGCAAGAAAAAATTCTAAGCAAGGAATCAAACTGAACACTCCTCCTGTGCAACAGTGTGCAAGCGGAGGGTGGTGCAAAGACCCGAACAGTCAGAAACGTTACAAGGGGCAGTAGAGGAGGCACCTTCCACCCTCTTGGAAACCTACTAATGCGAGAGCTTGTTTACATTACAATTCGTGGGCACTAGAGAGTGTCACAGTGTATGCCAAGGTAAACCCTGAAGAAGTTTATAATCTCTTGTGGCATTACACATCAGTGGTTGATGTTTGTGAAATACAAAGTACAGCCATATACCCACCACAAACAGTCCACAATATACAGTGGATTAGAAAAAAGATTGCATGTCTTGAAAACTGGGTTATTTATTTTTACCTCATTGTGTGAAAAGGATTTTTCCATATCCTACTATGTATGTAAAGCTTTTACTTGTTACCCAATATTCTCCTCAAACAGGCTATCTACTATATCATATCAAGCTGCAATATCATAACAAAGATGTAAGACAGAAATTAAAGTGCTTATTTTCTTAAGTTAATGATCTATTCTAGGAGTAAAATGATTAGTTAGCTGGATGTGGAATGCAAAGTATTTAGACATCACTTGACATTTTTACAGAACATTTAATAAGATGAAACTGAATTTATTCATAATATTTTCTCTACAGTTAATGAACTTAGAATGTGGAAATAAATTATATTTAAAGTTAATTTTCATAAAATTTAATATACATTCAATGACAAAAAAAATAATGCAGATAGAAAAAATTGACGGTAAAAAATTTAACTTTATTGTGTGATTATGACATTAGAGCAAAAGGGTAAGTTTTTTTTGGGGGGAAGCAGTGGTGTTCAAATGAAAGGAGGATAAGGAGCCTACTGTCCTGTTAAGCAATTTGGAATAGGTCTAGACATAAGCAAGGGTGTGTAATGAAGGTGCCACCTGTGTCTGGATGGCGGACAAGAAAACTGTGATAGCTGCCTAAATAGTGGGCAAATTAGCAAATGACAAGCCTGCTTCTCTCAGTCCACTGATGTGCCCGTTCTCAGAGTTTGCTAACTGGGTAAAACATCTTCCAAGGCATTGTAAAAGCATGTCTAGAAGTCAATGATCTCTCACCCAGCGGTATACTACCCAAAAGTAGCACCTGAAAGCTTTTTTTTATAGGTTATTGGGCAAAGCACTTATACGCCCTCTTGTGGCAAGACCCAGGGTCTAATCATTTGCCAATGAGCGTAGCTGATAGTATGTCTGTAAAGTAAATTTCTTCTAAGGCAATGTTCACTGATCAGCACCAGAGGTTCCACTAAAAGCCTCAGTTACAGATTCCCTTGAAAATCACCAATGAAAAAGTACTGCAGGCAGAACATCTTCATCCAACAAAATAAGGAATACCTGACAGACTCTATTATAGTCAATGAGGTTCAGTGGGATTTGGCTGTGTCACCATATCTCAGATCTGTTCCTGTCAGGGTCCCATAATGGAACAGGAAAATTAATATCTTGAGCACAATCTTACTATACAAATTCTTCCCGATTATTAGAAATCTTGGCTATAAATGTTCTCCATCTAATTTTATCTATCAGAATTAAATGACCATTATGCAATAGAGACTATAGCGCACACCACTTGATGGGGCATCATTTGGCAGCATTGTAACTCCAAGGACTATTCCACAGTGTCATTGATCATTTGTTGTGGGTATGGCTGGTCCTATATTTTATTAACTGGTAGGGTAAATACACAGATATACAGTTTAGCTGTGATTGGGACTATAAGGCAAAAAGCACTTTGACTGCAGAGAAATCTTGGAAATCTGCAGAAAAAGATTTTGCTGTGGAATTCATCCAATGCATTGCAAATGGTAAAATGTAGTGTGACAATCTTCAGTATAAATTGACATGCCTGATTTTAAAATCTGCAACGCAAGTCAATGTGCATTGTAAGCGCATATGAGTGAAAATCTAAAATATCATATTGGTTGTCATATTATGTATTTTTTGGTATGTTCTATATAATGATGATATAACACCAAGGCTATAAAAAGCTGTTACTGTTACTGGAGACTGTTACTGAAACATTATTGTGCTACATGGTGGTTCAGTGCCATTGAGCATTGACAATATCTGTGAAGCGTTGGGGAAAATGTTGGTGCGTATGTAAGTAAGCAAAATAAAGAAAGAAATAAACATCTTGATCTTTTTACTACTAGGCTAGTGACATCCTCTATGCCGAGAGGAAAGAACATTTCACCAGCAACATAGACAGACATTCTTTACTATACGAGCAGTGAGGCTATGGAAGTCACAGCTACGTGGTGATGGTGAATCAGAGGACTGGATGCCTTTTCTGAATTAAAGGTTTGATATTTTGGTGAAGACAAGTTGATCCAGAGTTTTATACTGATTGCCGGATTTGAAGTCAGGAAGGAATTTTTGGGCCGACATGGGGCAATTGGCATCCATCTCTTTGGGTTTTTTGCCTTCCTTTGGATCAACATGGTGGGGTTACAGTTTGGACTTGATTGGACCTGTGTCGTCGTCTAATCTCATCTACTATGTATATTCACATGACTTTCTTGAGTTTCTTCTCCATATTGGACTCTCAGATCTGTGAGAATTATCAAGGTTATGTGAATATAGCCTAATATCTAAATAGTAATGCTTTCTCGAGGAGCCAAAGTCTTTTGTGTGTGTTTCCTATATCCATGTATATTGCAGGGCTGCATCTTTAAGTGTTCCTGAAACAAAATACAGTATAACCTGTAAGTGTATATATTAAATGGTTGAGTAGGAATAAAACCTGTGTGATTTGCTGACAGTTCACTGTTTAAGAGGTCATTTTCTTATCTGAAAAAACTGCAGCAATGTATATATCTTTTAGATGACACTAAACGTCTTTCTGTATTATTCTCAGTAGTCGTTTTATTGAACGCCCCCTCACATCCGCTGTTTTAATGTAGAGCAATGCTCAAAGTCTTAAATCAATCTTCATACTTGTACTGTATGATTACACTGTTCTTTTAATCCTCCATGTTTATCTGTTTGCACTGCTCTTAATATCATGTATTTATATGTTTTTATCCATAGAAATTCACACCGGCATTTGTTAAACTGGTACGTGTAACATCTATCCAAATTACTATCCTCTATGTTAACCTGCATATATATATATATATATATATATATATATATATATATATATATATATATATATATATATATATAAAACTGTGGCTTTTATCATACATATAAAAACACAGCACAAAGATATTCACATATTCACAGCAGGGGATGGAGGAAAGGGCCCTGTGCAAGAAATGTGGGGTGTCATTGTTGTTCAACAGCTAATTTATCAAGAGTGAGGGCTCATTACAGTCTAACTTTTATGACTCTCTAGTAATCTAGTAATACATCAGTAGTTTTAAATCCTAAACAGCAGGACGAATTGCAAATTTCATAATGTGGTATTGGGCCCTTTTATAAGACCCTAGTACAGCTGCATAGGCCGCAGCTATGGATTTTCAAATAACTTGACTAACTAAATGGGTTTTCCCAGGTAACAAGGTATCCCTTGTATTTCGGCTATCTCTGGCCTTCTCTTTGAAATGAATGGAGCGGTGTGCATGCTGTCTGATCATTGCGTCATTCAGCATGAGGGACAAAGTCTACCATTATCCTGAGCAGTCGGGGTCTGAGCACTATGGACAGAAGATAACTTTTTTTTAGCATAGTATTAGGAGCACAAGATTAAGACCCTCTTTGGTTCTACTCATCTGAACTGAGATCATTATACAACTCTATGACCATCTAAGTTAGTTTCATTAGTTGCCTGTAGAGATGAGCGAACACTAAAATGTTCGAGGTTCGAAATTCGATTCGAACAGCCGCTCACTGTTCGAGTGTTCGAATGGGTTTCGAACCCCATTATAGTCTATGGGGAACATAAACTCGTTAAGGGGGAAACCCAAATTCGTGTCTGGAGGGTCACCAAGTCCACTATGACACCCCAGGAAATGATACCAACACCCTGGAATGACACTGGGACAGCAGGGGAAGCATGTCTGGGGGCATAAAAGTCACTTTATTTCATGGAAATCCCTGTCAGTTTGCGATTTTCGCAAGCTAACTTTTCCCCATAGAAATGCATTGGCCAGTGCTGATTGGCCAGAGTACGGAACTCGACCAATCAGCGCTGGCTCTGCTGGAGGAGGCGGAGTCTAAGATAGCTCCACACCAGTCTCCATTCAGGTCCGAACTTAGACTCCGCCTCCTCCGGCAGAGCCAGCGCTGATTGGCCGAAGGCTGGCCAATGCATTCCTATGCGAATGCAGACTTAGCAGTGCTGAGTCAGTTTTGCTCAACTACACATCTGATGCACACTCGGCACTGCTACATCAGATGTAGCAATCTGATGTAGCAGAGCCGAGGGTGCACTAGAACCCCTGTGCAAACTCAGTTCACGCTAATAGAATGCATTGGCCAGCGCTGATTGGCCAATGCATTCTATTAGCCCGATGAAGTAGAGCTGAATGTGTGTGCTAAGCACACACATTCAGCACTGCTTCATCAAGCCAATACAATGCATTAGCCAGTGCTGATTGGCCAGAGTACGGAATTCGGCCAATCAGCGCTGGCCAATGCATTCTATTAGCCCGATGAAGTAGAGCTGAATGTGTGTGCTAAGCACACACATTCAGCACTGCTTCATCAAGCCAATACAATGCATTAGCCAGTGCTGATTGGCCAGAGTACGGAATTCGGCCAATCAGCGCTGGCTCTGCTGGAGGAGGCGGAGTCTAAGGTCGGACCTGAATGGAGACTGGTGTGGAGCGATCTTAGACTCCGCCTCCTCCAGCAGAGCCAGCGCTGATTGGCCGAATTCCGTACTCTGGCCAATCAGCACTGGCTAATGCATTGTATTGGCATGATGAAGCAGTGCTGAATGTGTGTGCTTAGCACACACATTCAGCTCTACTTCATCGGGCTAATAGAATGCATTGGCCAGCGCTGATTGGCCGAATTCCGTACTCTGGCCAATCAGTGCTGGCCAATGCATTCTATTAGCTTGATGAAGCAGAGTGTGCACAAGGGTTCAAGCGCACCCTCGGCTCTGATGTAGCAGAGCCGAGGCTGCACAAGGGTTCAAGCGCACCCTCGGCTCTGATGTAGGAGAGCCGAGGGTGCACTTGAACCCTTGTGCAGCCTCGGCTCTGCTACATCAGAGCCGAGGGTGCGCTTGAACCCTTGTGCACACTCTGCTTCATCAAGCTAATAGAATGCATTGGCCAGCGCTGATTGGCCAATGTATTCTATTAGCCTGATGAAGTAGAGCTGAATGTGTGTGCTAAGCACACACATTCAGCTCTACTTCATCGGGCTAATAGAATGCATTGGCCAGCGCTGATTGGCCAGAGTACGGAACTCGACCAATCAGCGCTGGCTCTGCTGGAGGAGGCGGAGTCTAAGATCGCTCCACACCAGTCTCCATTCAGGTCCGACCTTAGACTCCGCCTCCTCCAGCAGAGCCAGCGCTGATTGGCCGAATTCCGTACTCTGGCCAATCAGCACTGGCTAATGCATTGTATTGGCGTGATGAAGCAGTGCTGAATGTGTGTGCTTAGCACACACATTCAGCTCTACTTCATCGGGCTAATAGAATGCATTGGCCAATCAGCGCTGGCCAATGCATTCTATTAGCGTGAACTGAGTTTGCACAGGGGTTCTAGTGCACCCTCGGCTCTGCTACATCAGATTGCTACATCTGATGTAGCAGTGCCGAGTGTGCATCAGATGTGTAGTTGAGCAAAACTGACTCAGCACTGCTAAGTCTCTGCATTCGCATAGGAATGCATTGGCCAGCCTTCGGCCAATCAGCGCTGGCTCTGCCGGAGGAGGCGGAGTCTAAGGTCGGACCTGAATGGAGACTGGTGTGGAGCGATCTTAGACTCCGCCTCCTCCAGCAGAGCCAGCGCTGATTGGTCGAGTTCCGTACTCTGGCCAATCAGCGCTGGCCAATGCATTCTATTAGCCCGATGAAGTAGAGCTGAATGTGTGTGCTTAGCACACACATTCAGCTCTACTTCATCAGGCTAATAGAATACATTGGCCAATCAGCGCTGGCCAATGCATTCTATTAGCTTGATGAAGCAGAGTGTGCACAAGGGTTCAAGCGCACCCTCGGCTCTGATGTAGGAGAGCCGAGGGTGCACTTGAACCCTTGTGCAGCCTCGGCTCTGCTACATCAGAGCCGAGGGTGCGCTTGAACCCTTGTGCACACTCTGCTTCATCAAGCTAATAGAATGCATTGGCCAGCGCTGATTGGCCAATGTATTCTATTAGCCTGATGAAGTAGAGCTGAATGTGTGTGCTAAGCACACACATTCAGCTCTACTTCATCGGGCTAATAGAATGCATTGGCCAGCGCTGATTGGCCAGAGTACGGAACTCGACCAATCAGCGCTGGCTCTGCTGGAGGAGGCGGAGTCTAAGATCGCTCCACACCAGTCTCCATTCAGGTCCGACCTTAGACTCCGCCTCCTCCAGCAGAGCCAGCGCTGATTGGCCGAATTCCGTACTCTGGCCAATCAGCACTGGCTAATGCATTGTATTGGCGTGATGAAGCAGTGCTGAATGTGTGTGCTTAGCACACACATTCAGCTCTACTTCATCGGGCTAATAGAATGCATTGGCCAATCAGCGCTGGCCAATGCATTCTATTAGCGTGAACTGAGTTTGCACAGGGGTTCTAGTGCACCCTCGGCTCTGCTACATCAGATTGCTACATCTGATGTAGCAGTGCCGAGTGTGCATCAGATGTGTAGTTGAGCAAAACTGACTCAGCACTGCTAAGTCTCTGCATTCGCATAGGAATGCATTGGCCAGCCTTCGGCCAATCAGCGCTGGCTCTGCCGGAGGAGGCGGAGTCTAAGGTCGGACCTGAATGGAGACTGGTGTGGAGCGATCTTAGACTCCGCCTCCTCCAGCAGAGCCAGCGCTGATTGGTCGAGTTCCGTACTCTGGCCAATCAGCGCTGGCCAATGCATTCTATTAGCCCGATGAAGTAGAGCTGAATGTGTGTGCTTAGCACACACATTCAGCTCTACTTCATCAGGCTAATAGAATACATTGGCCAATCAGCGCTGGCCAATGCATTCTATTAGCTTGATGAAGCAGAGTGTGCACAAGGGTTCAAGCGCACCCTCGGCTCTGATGTAGCAGAGCTGAGGGTGCACAAGGGTTCAAGTGCACCCTCGGCTCTCCTACATCAGAGCCGAGGGTGCGCTTGAACCCTTGTGCAGCCTCGGCTCTGCTACATCAGAGCCGAGGGTGCGCTTGAACCCTTGTGCACACTCTGCTTCATCAAGCTAATAGAATGCATTGGCCAGCACTGATTGGCCAGAGTACGGAATTCGGCCAATCAGCGCTGGCCAATGCATCCCTATGGGAAAAAGTTTATCTCACAAAAATCACAATTACACACCCGATAGAGCCCCAAAAAGTTATTTTTAATAACATTCCCCCCTAAATAAAGGTTATCCCTAGCTATCCCTGCCTGTACAGCTATCCCTGTCTCATAGTCACAAAGTTCACATTCTCATATGACCCGGATTTGAAATCCACTATTCGTCTAAAATGGAGGTCACCTGATTTCGGCAGCCAATGACTTTTTCCAATTTTTTTCAATGCCCCCAGTGTCGTAGTTCCTGTCCCACCTCCCCTGCGCTGTTATTGGTGCAAAAAAGGCGCCAGGGAAGGTGGGAGGGGAATCGAATTTTGGCGCACTTTACCACGTGGTGTTCGATTCGATTCGAACATGGCGAACACCCTGATATCCGATCGAACATGTGTTCGATAGAACACTGTTCGCTCATCTCTAGTTGCCTGTTGATCAGAAGGTGTTGCACAACACACAAAGCTTACTTCATCTAAGCAGTAGTATAATATGAAGCTCTTGATCCCCAATGCAAACTGTACACCAGACCCCCAAACTGTAATGCATCATTTATAGTACTGGTCTTCCCATTAGGAAACCCTTAAAGACTCTTGGGCCCATATACAACTGAACCCTCAAAATACGCCCCTAAGTCTAAATACCTAGCTAGACAAAAGTCTTCTCTTTCACTGACTCATAGATGCGCATTGTAAAGCAAAATCAATTTACTTGGGAAAATAAATTTGTAAAATTGCATAAAAAATGGCTTTGTTGTAGCCTTGCATCCCCCTATTATCACAGAAATACTCAACTATGGTGAGGTTACAGCACCCAATCGGTTAATCATATAAATAGTCACCATACTGTGGGACTGTGAGCTGGAAATGTTGGTGCGTATGTAAGTAAGCAAAATAAAGAAAGAAATAAACATCTTGATCTTTTTACTACTAGGCTAGTGACATCCTCTATGCCGAGAGGAAAGAACATTTCACCAGCAACATAGACAGACATTCTTTACTATACGAGCAGTGAGGCTATGGAAGTCACAGCTACGTGGTGATGGTGAATCAGAGGACTGGATGCCTTTTCTGAATTAAAGGTTTGATATTTTGGTGAAGACAAGTTGATCCAGAGTTTTATACTGATTGCCGGATTTGAAGTCAGGAAGGAATTTTTGGGCCGACATGGGGCAATTGGCATCCATCTCTTTGGGTTTTTTGCCTTCCTTTGGATCAACATGGTGGGGTTACAGTTTGGACTTGATTGGACCTGTGTCGTCGTCTAATCTCATCTACTATGTATATTCACATGACTTTCTTGAGTTTCTTCTCCATATTGGACTCTCAGATCTGTGAGAATTATCAAGGTTATGTGAATATAGCCTAATATCTAAATAGTAATGCTTTCTCGAGGAGCCAAAGTCTTTTGTGTGTGTTTCCTATATCCATGTATATTGCAGGGCTGCATCTTTAAGTGTTCCTGAAACAAAATACAGTATAACCTGTAAGTGTATATATTAAATGGTTGAGTAGGAATAAAACCTGTGTGATTTGCTGACAGTTCACTGTTTAAGAGGTCATTTTCTTATCTGAAAAAACTGCAGCAATGTATATATCTTTTAGATGACACTAAACGTCTTTCTGTATTATTCTCAGTAGTCGTTTTATTGAACGCCCCCTCACATCCGCTGTTTTAATGTAGAGCAATGCTCAAAGTCTTAAATCAATCTTCATACTTGTACTGTATGATTACACTGTTCTTTTAATCCTCCATGTTTATCTGTTTGCACTGCTCTTAATATCATGTATTTATATGTTTTTATCCATAGAAATTCACACCGGCATTTGTTAAACTGGTACGTGTAACATCTATCCAAATTACTATCCTCTATGTTAACCTGCATATATATATATATATATATATATATATATATATATATATATATATATATATATATAAACTGTGGCTTTTATCATACATATAAAAACACAGCACAAAGATATTCACATATTCACAGCAGGGGATGGAGGAAAGGGCCCTGTGCAAGAAATGTGGGGTGTCATTGTTGTTCAACAGCTAATTTATCAAGAGTGAGGGCTCATTACAGTCTAACTTTTATGACTCTCTAGTAATCTAGTAATACATCAGTAGTTTTAAATCCTAAACAGCAGGACGAATTGCAAATTTCATAATGTGGTATTGGGCCCTTTTATAAGACCCTAGTACAGCTGCATAGGCCGCAGCTATGGATTTTCAAATAACTTGACTAACTAAATGGGTTTTCCCAGGTAACAAGGTATCCCTTGTATTTCGGCTATCTCTGGCCTTCTCTTTGAAATGAATGGAGCGGTGTGCATGCTGTCTGATCATTGCGTCATTCAGCATGAGGGACAAAGTCTACCATTATCCTGAGCAGTCGGGGTCTGAGCACTATGGACAGAAGATAACTTTTTTTAGCATAGTATTAGGAGCACAAGATTAAGACCCTCTTTGGTTCTACTCATCTGAACTGAGATCATTATACAACTCTATGACCATCTAAGTTAGTTTCATTAGTTGCCTGTTGATCAGAAGGTGTTGCACAACACACAAAGCTTACTTCATCTAAGCAGTAGTATAATATGAAGCTCTTGATCCCCAATGCAAACTGTACACCAGACCCCCAAACTGTAATGCATCATTTATAGTACTGGTCTTCCCATTAGGAAACCCTTAAAGACTCTTGGGCCCATATACAACTGAACCCTCAAAATACGCCCCTAAGTCTAAATACCTAGCTAGACAAAAGTCTTCTCTTTCACTGACTCATAGATGCGCATTGTAAAGCAAAATCAATTTACTTGGGAAAATAAATTTGTAAAATTGCATAAAAAATGGCTTTGTTGTAGCCTTGCATCCCCCTATTATCACAGAAATACTCAACTATGGTGAGGTTACAGCACCCAATCGGTTAATCATATAAATAGTCACCATACTGTGGGACTGTGAGCTGGAAATATAGAAATGGTCAAATTCAATATTGCTCAGATTTTTTTCTATTTATTCCATTAAATCTTGACGAATGTTTTGTATGAAAAAAATGGTGTTTGCCAACACAAATATGAGGTTGGTTAACTTTAGACACAGACTATAAAACCATGAATGATAAATAACACATTCTGCACGCTTTGTATTGTTATTCTCTGTCTCCTTCAGTAGGTTGCATTTGTTTCAACTGTTGCATCTTGTTCAGGCTACATTCGTATCTTCGTTGGAGTCCACATAGGGAAATTCCATTGCTTTGTACCTCCAAAATTGGCAGAAGAAAAAGTCCTGCAAGTCTGACTTTTTTGCCTGGCATTTTTAGTGTAAAAGAACGGACACCTGACAGATCCCATTACAGGTCCGTTGACCATCATATGTGACCGATGTAGAAGTGGTCCACCTATGAGTTGTTTTTGTCCAGGACCAGAACTATGGATAGGCCAATGCCAGTGCGAGCCTAGAATCACTTGTATTAACAGATTGGGCAGGGAATGAAGATGATAGGCACATCCAGTGCATGGGGGATTACCTGTACATACACAAAGCTAGAAAATTATACTGGAAAATGTTGCATTTGTAATTAATGTCTAGCTCGCACTGGGTCATTTGATGAGGATGATGTTCAGAATTATTCATCCTAAAAATATCCATCTACTCTCCCATGGCATGCAGTGGAAACCTATTTTGAGCTTTTAATGAATCTATGAGACTGTCTCAGCTGTGCTCACCCATTCTGCCTAAGGCAAAAGGTAATTAGATGGTGTGATTACTTTCCCTCTGAGCCAAGACTGTAGATGAAATAGACAATATACATTAATGTATGTTAATTCATTAACTCCCCATCTGCCGTCAGTATGGAACTTAAAAGATATTTTCTTACAGTGACAGTCACACATTCAAGAGTAATCAGGTGCAAAGCTACACAATATTGAGAAGCAGAGTGCTGGGTCTGAGTAAAATTACTAGATGTATTAAAGAAGTTCTCCGACTCCTGGTCACTGGTGAGAATGCTGAGGACAGAGGCTGCCGCAATGGCTTGAACACAAATGAAATGTCCAGCAAGGACCAAAAAACAGCACTGTGAGCACTGAGTTAGGTCTATATATTTTTTTTTACATAACATAGATACATAATAAAGATATACTGTTTATCACTCATAACATGGTGGAGGCAGTTGAATGTCCTCGAGAAGGGGGGCTGTCAGCTAGGAAATTGATCACAGAACCTTGTGGAGCTGCCTGTACGGTTTCTGAATATGTTGTTCTGAACCGCTACTCCAATATAGAACAACTAAGGATTTTATAATTACGTAAATGAAGTGAAAGGGTCTTTTGGGCATTTATTCTGCAGGTTGGGCTTCTCTCAGTTCTTCAGATTACAGCCCCCAACTACGGCCTAGATCTGGCCCTCACAATTTGACTGTCATCTCTCCTTCCTGTCTTTTTGCTCATATTGTCCTCTGAAATCGCAGATCTCAATGTATTGCGCAGCCAAGGTAAACACTTAGGCCTGTGGGGAATGTAATAATGTCACTTTCACTTTGACATAACTTCAGTGAATCCCATCCCCACAGTATGGTATATTACGCACAGCGGACACACTGCGATTTCCAAAATCGTTGCGGTTTTGGAAATCGCAGTATATCAGTTATACCTATGGAAATGCTGCCAGTTTCCCTATAGGTACAAGTGAAACAAAAACTTTGCAGAGGAAACCTCTGCGTACTGTATGAGAAAAGCGCTGCAGGAAATACCGTGATGCATTGCCACCGCAGTTTTTCTGACAGTACTTTTTTGCTGCAGGACGCTACATGGGGCTTTAGTTTTATAGAGACAGAAATTAGTTTGATAGGTTCCTAGGAACCCTGATAGTATTCTACACTATGTTTTAAGCCAATTTAAGGTGTAGTTCATTCTGAACTTGTTCGATCCTAAACTAATCTTGAGACATTCGCTCATCTCTATTATGTTTTTACACAGCCCTCACCATTGCACAAAAACGTAATTTTTATTACATAACACACAGCAACAGCTTTGGTAGAAAAGAATCAAATTTATCTCTCAATCCTGTAGCTGGGTCTGGTCACAAAATCAGTAAAGATTTTCCTGTATTCTTCTTCTGCTTCACTGAAGTATATAATGCAGTTTTACCAGTCTCATGAGTATTCTTTAGTATGTGTAAAAGTAGATTAGCTGCTAAGCTGTTTCAGACAGTGCTCCAGACTTTAAATGTGGCAGCAGGACACAAGCTCGGCTGCCAGTCCATTCTGAATTTTCTTACAGTGACAGTCACACATTCAAGAGTAATCAGGTGCAAAGCTACACAATATTGAGAAGCAGAGTGCTGGGTCTGAGTAAAATTACTAGATGTATTAAAGAAGTTCTCCGACTCCTGGTCACTGAATACTTCTAAGCACTGGCTTGCAGCTAGTGGCCACAGAGTACCATGGCTGGATTCTGGTCATCTGTGGAGGTCGCAGTGGTTTGACCCTTAACCCCTTCCCGCCAATGGCATTTTTTGATTTTCTTTTTTGACTCCCCTCCTTCTAAACCCCATAACTTTTTTATTTCTCCGCTCCCAGAGTCATATGAGGTCTTAATTTTTGCGGGACAATTTTTTCTTCATGATGCCACCATTAATTATTCTATATAATGTACTGGGAAGCAGGAAAAAAATTCAGAATGGGGTGGATTTGAAGAAAAAATGCATTTCTGCGACTTTCTTACGGGCTTTGGTTTTACGGCGTTCACTGTGCAGCCAAAATGACATGTCCCCTATATGCTGTGTTTCGGTACGGTTCCAGGGATACCAAATTGATATGGTTTTATTTACATTTTGACCCCTAAAAAAAATTCCAAAACGGTGTTAAAAAATTTTTTTTCTAAAAGTCGCCATATTCCGACGGCCGTAACTTTTTTATACATCGGTGTACGGGGATGCATAGGGCGTCTTTTTTTGCGGGGCCGGGTGTACTTTTTAGTTCTACCATTTTCGGGAAATGTTATTGCTTTGATCACTTTTTATTCAAATTTTTATCAGAATTAAAACAGTGAAAAAACGGCGGTTTGGCACTTTTGACTATTTTTCCCGCTACGGCGTTTACCGAACAGGAAAAATATTTTTATAGATTTGTAGAGCGGGCGATTTCGGACGCGGGGATACCTAACATGTATATGTTTCACAGTTTTTAACTACTTTTATATTTGTTCTAGGGAAAGGGGGGTGATTTGAACTTTTAATACTTTTTATATTTTTTTATATTTTTTTTTACTTTTTTTTTAATTTTTTTTTTGCATTTATTAGACCCCCTAGGGGTGTTGAACCCCAGGGGGTCTGATCACTAATGCAATGCATTACAATGCTAATGCATTGCAATGCATTGCAAAAAATCATCATCTCTTTTGCAGGCTGTATACACCAGCCTGCAAAAGAGACAATTTGCAGACCGGCTGGGAGCCTTTAACAAGGCTCCCGGCTGTCATGGGAACGTGACGTCGGCCCTGGAGCATGCTCCAGGAGCCGGCGATCCCTGCCAAAATGGCGGTGCCCATGCCTTTGACAGCAGCGCCGGAGGGGTTAATGCCTCCGATCGGTCCGGGGACCGATCGGAGGCATTAGAGCCGGTTGTCTACTGCTTAAAGCAGTAGACACCCGGCGGCTATGACGGCCGCCCGGCTCCCGGGCGGTCGCCATAGTTACAGACCCGACACGCGCCGTACTATTACGGCGCATGTCGGGAAGGGGTTAATGACCTAGTATTTATCACTTATCCAGTGGAAAAGTGAAATTAATACTGAATATCCCTTTAAGGATAAGACTTGAAAAACAATCCTTTAGACTAAGGCCCCACATAGCATCCAGCAGCGGGAAAAACTGTCGCGCCAATGCATCACAGTTTTTCCTCCAGCACTTTCCACAGAAAGTCCGCAGAGGTTTCCTATAGGAAAACTGCTGGCGTTTCCATAGGTATAATTCACATGTTGCGATTTCCAAAACCACAACAGTTTTGGAATCTCAGCTTGTCCGCAGCACATATTTTCCCCACACTGTGGAGATGGGATTCACTAGAATCCCATCCACTACACAGTCACTATAAAACACTGCATTTTTTTCCACTGAGTTTCCGCCACGTGGAGCCCCAGCCTTAGATAGGTGGACATCTCAAAGAAGAGGGCCTAAACACATGGGGGGATCAGTTAAGACCAATACATTGTGCAAAAGGTTTAATATTGTGAACACTAGCTGCAGATGTGCCAGAATTATTAAGAAACCCAAGAGGTCTCCTGCACCAGAACTGAAATCTAAGCCCTCGTTCACATCAGCATTTGGATTCCGTCCGAGGAGTCCGCATGGGGACCCCTCCAAAAAAAATACAAACGCAATTGCAAGCGCTGTGCTGTAAAAGCACACGGACCCCATAGACTATAATGGAGTCTGTGTGCTTGTCGTGCGCGGTCTGAAGGGATCATGTGGACAGGAAAGTAGTTCCCAATCTACTCTCCTGTCCGCATGATTCGTGTGGACAGCGCACGGCAAGCACACAGACTCCATTATAGTCTATGGGTCCGTGTGCTTTTACAGCACAGCGCTTGCAATTGCGTTTGTATTCTGTTTGAGGGGTCTCCATGCGGACTCTCCCCGGACTGAAAAATCAACTCCAGCACTCCAATATTCAGGAATTTTATAGCAAGACTTTATTATGACATCTTAAAATACTCAAATATCATACGGCAGGAAACAGAGTGGTAAACGATATCCCGCAGATGAAGGTTGGTATGACAAACATCTGGGGTCTCCTAATGTATGACATCTAATCGTTACTTATATGCTATTAATTAGATGTCCATAATAAAGTTTTGCTATAAAATTGTGTGTCGTTTTGGACAGATGCTAAATTAATAATAATAAATATTGTCTATAAACAGGGCAGTATAGTACAGTAATAAATATTTTTTTATTTTTTTAATGCAGATTGTGAGCCCCACATAGGGCTCACAATGTACATTTTTCCCTATCAGTATGTCTTTTTTTGGAATATGGGATGGAAATCCATGCAAACACGGGGAGAACATACAAACTCCTTACAGATGTTTTTTTTTATGCTCTTGTTGGGATTTGAACACCAGGACCCCAGCGCTACAAAGCTGCAGTGCTAACCACTGAGCCACCGTGTGGCCCCAGATGTTTGTATGTTTGTTACTCATTCATGCAAAAACGGCAGAACGGATTTGAATGAAATTTTACACATAGATAGATTGTAACCTCAAGTAAAACATAGGCTACTTTTTATCCCAGTAAATGACATGGCTTCACTTATGTTCATATATTATATTACACTGCTCATATCTCAGCTTCTGAGAAAGCCAGGGCTGTTGTCTCTCTGTGTAAACACACACTAACCCTCAATGGTGTGTGTTCATGCATTTGCATATTATCTGATCTGCTTCAGGCACTGCTGACAAACCGACATGGGCAAACACCTTTAATCCAAATTGGCAGTTTGCCAATTTTCAACATGCCTGGAAAAAGAAAATCTAATTTGTCGCAAATGAGAGCTATGAAGTTAGCCCGAAGTCACAGAGTTCTCCTCAAGCGGAGCTGAGGGGGATCATCGACGCCAACAACACAATCATTATATGGTATTCTAGCGAGCTGCTGAGATACCGGAACAATTACGGGCACAGCTCGAGGAATGAGTTCAGCGGCAGGCCAGCTTGACAGCTGCCGAAACGCTGCAGCAGGTGGATCATCAACACCAACAACACGCTCATTATATGATGTTCCAGCGAGCTGCTGAGATGCCGGAACAATCACAAACATGGTGTGAGGAACAAGGTCAGCAGCAGGACAAATGCCGAAGCAGGCAAACCATCAACAGCAGCAATTTGCTGAATATAGACAGATCATCGACGCCAACAACCCGCAGACGAACTCGCGGGCAGAAGCTAGTATATATATATATATATATATATATATATATATATATATATATATATATGTGTGTGTGTGTGTGTGTGTGTGTGTATGTATACTTGCACACACCTACATATATAACATTTTATCATGAATCTTGCATAGACTGTAAGTACATATACAATTTTCATCTGTCCTGTTCTGCTTTCCAGGGTAATATGCAGATAACCTAACCAATGGAAACTATCAGCATTCAATCATTCTCTCTAAATGAAAATGTCCGGCTGAGCTGTTATTCATTCTCCCGATTTGTTACTGTAACCCCTGCAAGTTATTATATTGTTCATGGGATTAACATATTTTATCAGCAGCTCACTTGTTTTATTAAAAAGATGGCAGAATATGTTTCTCAGGTCAGGAAATGAGCCAAATACGTCTATAACAGTTCCTAAGGCGTGCTATTTTATATCCTGCTTGGCACCGATGACAGACTTATACCAGAGTCCAAAATGTCTCCCAAATAGTCATACTGGGTAGTGGCCTTTAATAGAAGCTCCCTGGCTGACTATCTAATAGAAACTGCTTCCTCATGCTCTTCTTTCTCCAACAGGCTGCTCTTCATGCCCCCCTATATGTCATATGCTTTATCTTATGTACTGGCTGACCCTCTCATACAGACTGTGCCCAATGCCTCCCACTTAACTGTTCCTCATTCCTCCCCTTCACAAACTGCTCCATATACTTATATACAGCTCCTCATGGCCCCCTTTTTCTTACAGTCTGCTTCCCATACAGAAAATAAAATACAATTATGTACAAATCAGGAAATAAAATAGATTAGGAATCTGGTTTTATTGAGTAAAAAGAACTAGGTATTGCATACTTTTTAACCCTTTGGCCGGGTTCACACGGAGTATTTTGGCTCATGATTTGGTACGTAGACGCCACGGGAGCCGCAAAATCACGGCCGCAAAATAGCGCCGCATATACGGTACCGGCTCCCATTGAAAACAATGGGAGCGTATACGGCCAGCAAGAGCTCCCGCGGCATCTACATACCAAATCACGAGCCAAAATACTCCGTGTGAACCCGGCCTTTCTCACCACTGCACAGCCTGTTTACGTCCTAATTGGCAAACCCTTATTTTAGTGAGAGGGCGTCCCCTCTATCCCCCTCTCAATACCCCCTGCTAGTACAGACACAGTGGCTGGTAGTCAGAGCAGAGACACTGCCATTTCAATGGTACAAATCCCTTAGATGTCACAGATATAGGGATTGCAGCATATAAAATGGTTTTAGAAGTAGGGGTTCACTCTAATAAGAATTGGCACCCCCACAAACACAATTTTGAGGAACTAATGTCAGAACAAGGTAGCTGGGATACTAATGAAAGCCCCCAACTCTACCTTCCATATATGCCTATGCATAAGCAGTACAATATATTATGTGAGTGATCAAAACATATGAAGTTCAAGTCTCCTAGTGAGAGTAAAAATTAGTGCAAGAAATAATTAAAGGGGCTCTATCACTAGGAAAAGTCATTTTTAACTAATCACATCCTTGCACAGCCTTTAGAAAGTCTATTCCACACCTACCTATAGTATGTAGATTGCCTCAGTGGTTTCTGAGTAAGTCCGTTTTTAGTCATATGCTAATTAGTCTGTTGCATGATACATTGTGCACACCTCTCCTGTTGTTTCCTATCTGAGGCTGCTGCTGCTGCTGATGATGATGACTCAGCTTCCTGTTTGACTCACACACATAGGAGATAGAAGAGAGGAGGCTGCTGGGAACTTCCTGAGCTGGCTGGAGGCTCATTAGCATATGAATAAAAACAGATTTATTCAGAAACCACTGAGGCAATCTACATACTAAAGGTAGGTGTGAAGTAGCATTTCTAAAGCCTATGCAAGCACTTTTCCCAGTGATAGAGCCCCTTTAAAGTTTTATTTAACAGCTTCCCTCCGCAGCCAGTTCTCAGTTTTCATTTTTGACTCCCCACCTTCCAGAAGCCATAACTTACTTATTTTTTCCATTTGCAGAGATCTATGAACACTTAATTTTTCTGGGACAAATTATATTTTGTATTGGTAACAGCTAATATTCCATTCTATGTACTGGGAAGCTGGAAATAAAAAGTCTGAATGGGGTGGAATTGGAGAAATTCTGCGTTTGTGCAACTTTTTACAGCATTCAATGTGCAGTCAAAATGACAGGTCACCTGTATTCAGTGGGTTGGTACAATTATTGTGATACCAAATTTATATAGTTTTTTTCCCCCTACGCTTTAACCCTTTTAAAAAAATCTGAAACTTTTATTATAGTCTGACATCCGTAACTTTCATAGTTCCATGTAAGGGGCTGCATAAGACTTTTTTTTTTCTGCAGGGCCAGATGTGCTTTTTATTTATATAATTTTGGTGATTGATGTTTTCTTCAAATTTTTATGGCAAAAAAACTGCGATTTGGCTCGATTTTTTTCCCCGCTAAAGCATTCATTATATGGGGAAAATATTCTTATGTTTGTAGTCCAGACATTTTTGGTCACAGGGATACCTAATGTTTATGAGGTTAACTTTATTGATGTATTTTATATTTTTGTGTTGTAAGGAAAGGTGGGTGATTTCAATTTTTAATACTTTTTTCTTTTTATATTATTTTTCATTTTATTTTTAGACCCCCTAGGGGTCTGATCACTAATGCAACATACTGCTATCTTAATGCATTGCAATGCATTGTTAGGGTGAATTCACACTGAGTAAACGCTAGCTTATTCTGAACGTAAAACACGTTCAGAATAAGCGGCGTCTAAAGCAGCTCCATTCATTTCTATGGGAGCGGGGATACGAGCGCTCCCCATAGAAATGAATGGGCTGCTTCTTTCACTCCGTGCAGTCCCATTGAAGTGAATGGGGAGTTCCGGCGTATACGGCAAGCTCTGCTCATGCCGGAGCGTACACGCCGGCACTCCCCATTCACTTCAATGGGACTGCACGGAGTGAAAGAAGCAGCCCATTCATTTCTATGGGGAGCGCTCGTATCCCCGCTCCCATAGAAATGAATGGAGCTGCTTTAGACGCCGCTTATTCTGAACGTGTTTTACGTTCAGAATAAGCTAGCGTTTACTCAGTGTGAATTCACCCTAAAACCACAGTATCACTACTACGGACTGCCTAAAGAAGCTGCTATCATTAATAGTATGGTGCATGTCGGGAAAGGATTAAAAAAAAATAAGTAAAAATATAACAAAATATTAATCCCCTATCCCAAAAAGTTTTGGGAGGGTAAGAATTTAAAAGGTAACTATATTTCTGTTAGTAAGGCAGACCACACACTTATCTGATGGGATAATTGTCTGTGAGGTAGATTGTATTGTGTAATAAGAATGATGGATGCTATTCCAGTGTCTTGTTAAAGAGGACCTTTCACCATTTTGCACACAGGCAGTTCTATATACTGCCGGAAAGCTGGCAGTGCACTAAAGCGCTGCGGGAAGAACCGCTGCGTGAAGGAATTGCGGTTCTTTCTGCAGCGCTTTTAAGAGAAAGTTCACAGAGTTTTCCTCTTCGGACTTTCTCTTAACATTACATCTACGGGAAAGCCGCCAGCGTTTCCGTAGAAATAATTGACATGCTGCAATTTGCAAAGCTGCAACGGCTTTGCAAATCGCAACGTGTCCACGCTGCGATCTTTTACGCAAAGTGGGGATGGGATTCGCATGAATCCCATCCACTTTGCCTGCACTGTACAACGCCGTGATTTTTCCCGCAGCGTCTCTGCTGCGGGCAAATCGCGGCGTTTCCCATCCGTGGGGCCCCGGCCTTAAACAGGTGGTTATTTCCCACAGTCTCGTGTTTTGGTGACTGGTTACTTGAATCGGCATGAGAAAAGTTAAATCCCTGTTCAGACTGTACACCCAGTATTAGCAGAGGCACAGTGTTAAAAAGGTTCAATGCAGCAGATTGCTTGTTTTTGCATTATTGTGTTATGCACTGTGAATTGTATTGAATTATGTGTTGTGTTACATGAGAGATGACATTTTAAATGGATGAAAGTCATTGCACATTGGGATGTTCTGTTTTTTTCTGAAAGCTGTATCACATGCTGACTCCCCGGGGAGAACAAATATACGCCTGTGAGTTGCACCACCTCTGAAGTTGTTTGTTGCTTCCCTGTGGTGTAACTGTAATGGACAAAGCAGTTATGCTTAATGGACTACTTTACTGACAAGAACTAAATGTACAAAGAACAAGCAATTGAATACAGAATAGTTACTATCATTCAAAGTATCTTCTACAGTCTTTACAGGTGAGCACGCTTTCTGTGAGTCTTCCTCTCTTTAAGGCCTTTCTAAACTGGTTTGACTTGGTCGGCTTCTGCACAAATTCGCATGTGCCAACTGCTGCATCTGATATACCATCCGATGACTCCTCTTCCAGGTAGTTTGTTCGCCAATTTTCTACCACCAACTGGTGCCAGCTGTCTTCCCCCCACCCACCAGATAAGAATTGCCATCCTGGCTGTCTCCTAGCCAAGAACAATGTCTCAAAATGTCAAAAGGTTTCTTTCTGAACTTTGTATGCTACAGACACTGCAGAGGTGGTGATCTGCTGGTTAGCACTCCTAACTTTTCCCTCCCAGGGGACAAACCTTGATTTCACTGGAGCATGAACCAGTAACCTTGAATCTAGTGAACTCAGCATACTATCAGCTTTCCTGTTACGTGCCACGATACTGGAGATATCAGTGCTGTTAATTTCGGCAGCAATACATCCCCACTGTCAGAAAGGTGTTCCTCAGAGCTCAGCAGCATCGCTGGACGGTAAGGAATGCGACCTCTGACAGTAGAAGGCTATGTTAGAGTACAGTCAGAGGGGCAGTTCTTTACAACCCAGCGATGATGCTGAGCTCTGAGGAACAGCTGAGGAACAGCAATGAAAGACCCTTGGTTACCAGCAAGGATTGAACTGTAAATTAGCTAGAAGGGAGACACATAGTGGAAGGAAATTTAGAACATTTTTCAGGCATAGGGTAAGGCATCCACATTATTAATGAAAGCACTAGAGATGAGCGAGTAGTGAAATATTCAATACTCGTTTCGAGTAGACACTCAATATTCGACTACTCGATTGAATATCGAATCCCATTATAGTCTATGGGAATAAAATGCTCATTTAAGGGGAAACCACAATTCGACAAATGGGAATCACCAAGTCCACGAGTAGCAGGAGGAGAGTGTTGAGGAGGAGCGAAGGAGAGTGCGGTACTTGGGCAGTCAGCACCGGGAACTATTTAGGGCTGGATGTGGTTTCTGTATATTACCAGGAGAGCACAGAAGACGCGCAATTATCGACCAGAGACTGTCAAAGCTAGCCTAGTACCCGAGCGCTGGATGAGTAAAAGCAAAGCGGAAGGAGTCCAGGCCCACTTACAGAGAAAGAACCATACAGAGCAGGACATGGCGCGGGGAGAATGATAGACCCGCAGGATAGTATTTTACCTTTGAGTAACAATCCCCAGCATCCCTCCAGCAGAACCAGCGTTGATTGGCTGAATGCTATTCAGTGTATAGCATTCTGCCAATCAACACTGGTTCTGCAAGAGGGTCGTCTTTGACGAGGCGGAGTCTAAGATCGGACCACAATGAAGACTGCTTATTTAACATTAGAGCAGTCTTCATTGTGGTCCGATCTCAGACTCCGCCACTCTATAGCATTCAGCCAATCAACGCTGGTACTGCAGGAGGGATGATGGGAATTTCTACTCAAAGGTAAAATACTATCCTGCGGATCTATCATTCTCCCCGCGCCATGTCCTGCTCTGTATGGTTCTTTGTCTGTATGTGGGCCCGGACTCCTTCCGCTTTGCTTTTACTCGTCTTGCAGAACCAGCGTTGATTGGCCGAATACACTGTATAGCATTCGGCCAATCAACGCTGGTTCTGAATCAGTGGCGTAACTACCGCAGAGGCAGCGGAGGCGGCTGCCACAGGGCCCGGGCCATTAGGGGGCCTGGTTACAGCCGCTACCGCTGCGTTTTTTTTTTTTTAATAGGCTGTTACGGGCCCTATTCACTTGCCGATCCTGGCTGGGCCGGGATCGGCAAGTGACACCACGGGCCCCACCAAGGCTATCATTATACTCGGGGGTCTTTGCAGACCCCCGAGTATAATGATCGGCGGACCGGAGAGGTAAGGGAACATAAAAAAACTGTTACTTACCTCTCCGCGATCCTGCCAGGCCTCCGTCCTACTTTTTCTGACGTCACTGACGTCACATGAACCCGGCATGCTTCCCGGGTCATGTGACGTCCGACGTCATTAAAGAAGGACGTGAGCACGGGCGACAGCCTAGGAGCCAGGAGACAGGTAAGCAACAGTGTTTTATTTTAATGTTCTTATTCCCCCAGGTCTCCGATTATTATACTCTGGGGTCTGAAAAGACCCCAGAGTATAATAATTGTTTATGGGTGTCCACAGAGGGACATAATACTGTGTGCAGGGGCCACTATTGGGGTTAATACTGTGTGCAGGGGTCACTATTGGGGTTAATACTGTGTGCAGGGGCCAAAGTTGGGGTTAATACTGTGTGCAGGGGCCACTATTGGGGTTAATACTGTGTGCAGGGGCCACTATTGGGGTTAATACTATGTGCAGGGGCCACTATTGGGGATAATACTGTGTGCAGGGGCCAGTAAGGGACATAATACTGTGTGCAGGGGCCAGTAAGGGACATAATACTGTGTGCAGGGGCCACTAAGCGACATAATACTGTGTGCTGGGCTTACTAAGGGACATAATAGAGTGCGGAGGAGGGGGTCGTTCGAGGTCTTCGGCGTCAGTTGGGATGAGGGGGGGGGCATGTCAAAAGTTCGCCACGGGGCCCCGCCATTCCTAGTTACGCCACTGTTCTGAATCGAATGTTTACTGCGAATAGCGAGTGGTATTCGATCGAGTACGAGTATTTCCAATACCATAGTATTCAATCGAATACCTACTCGATCGAATACTACTCGCTCTTCTCTAGAAAGCACTTTAGTCCAGAATCAAATGCTCTATAAAATGTGACTAAATTGTCTGAATAGTTAGTGACCATGTCACAAATAGAAGGTTTTTTTTATTTATACACTAATAATAAGTTTGGCAGATTTTTGATCATCTTTATTGACAATTGAAGTTTTTATGGCGGATGTTATTGGTATGGGTATTATTATTGAGGTATTGTGATTACTCTCTTGACTGTACCTACTTTGTACTGGAGTATACCTCTGGCTTATGTGAACACTTACTTTTGTGATAAGTTTATTCATATTCTTTAAAAACTTTGGCTGTGAGTGAAAAGCGTTATACTTATCAGCCACAGATTTAGAGCGGGTTCACACCTGCGCCCGGTCTCCGCTTTAGCCAATCCAGTGGGGTTCCGTCTTCTGCCCTGAGAAACTGTTTGGGGGACAGAAATCCAGCAGTCAGTTTTCAAAGCCTTTCACTTGAATAGGTTTGCAAATTGACCATCCATGTGCGTCTTCTGCCTGTCCGTGGTGAAACCGTTTTTTTTAACCGGACACAAAAAGTCCTGCATGTCCAACTTTGTGTCCGGTTAAAAAAACCTGGTTTCGCCGTGGACAGGCAGAAGGCGCATATGGGCGGTCACTTTGCAACCCCATTCAAGTGAATGGGTTTGAAAACTGACTGCCGGGTTTCCATCCCCCGTCCAGTTTCTCAGGGCAGAAGACAGAAACCCGCCAGATTGGCTAAAGCGGAGACTGGGCGCAGGTGTGAACCCGCCCTAATAAATATTTTGGGTATATTTATGATCTGCTTATTGTTTGGAAGGTGATGCTTCCACAGCTACAGCTCTTTGTTGTACATTAATGCTAATGAGTGTAATTTGAATTTTACATTTGAGAGTGATAATTGCAACATTCAATTTCCAGGCAATAGGCAGTGAAGTTTCCATTAACATGTGCGGCATCTCCCTGGCAGGTAATTCCATCCTTAAAAGCAGTCATTACCACCCTTGCCAGACTATTGAGAGTGAGGACTCATTGCAGAGAATAAGGACAGAACTACATTTCTGTTCAAATAAAAAGAACGAACATGATTTAGAGAACAGCATAGTGCGTTCTCAGCAGTTTACTACAGAATACAACTTCATTGTTACAATAGTAAAGAAATTGAGCCCCTCTGTAAATGTTGGCATTATTCTATACAAAGTATATTACTTGCCTAGCGTTGTAAGATTCTAAGTAGATTAGAGCCATCAATAGCACAAAAAGCGGCAACAGTGTTCTGCTAGCACCAAGAACATTACTGCTAATTCCTACTATACGATTCCATTCTTCAAACCGTTCCCACAAAGTTGGAAACATATAATTGTCTAAAATATCTTAGTATGCCAAAGCAATAATAGTTCCCTTTATTTGAACGCCCTCCTCCATCAAACTTTACAGTTAGTACAATGCAGTCTGGCAGCCAATGCTCTCTTGAAATTCACCAAACCTAGACTCACCCATTTTTTTTTTGTTTCTTAATGTAGATTGTGAGCCCCATATTGGGATCACAATGTAAATTTTTTTTTTAACCTGTTCATTTAAGTATGTCTTTTAGAATGGGAGGAAATCCATGCAAACACGGGGAGAACATACAAACTGCTTGCAGATGTTGCTCCTGGGGGATTTCATACCCAGGACTCAAGCGCTGCAAGGCTGCAGTGCTAACCACTGAGCCACCATGTTGCCCCCTCCAGATTGAGACTTTCCCCCACACTACAGGTACTTTACACTATTCCATCCTTAGCTTTGTGTTTGGCCATGGAAACTCATGCCATGAAGCTCTCAACGCACAGTTTTTGTGGTGATGTTAATGCAAAAAGAGCTTTGATAGTGTCAATGACTTCTATGTACTATACATGAAGCCTTTAGAACTATATGCAGTTTGTATGGTGCAAAGCTGTAGAGGTTCAATGTACTGCCATATAGGCTCTGCCTTACTGAGAATGTGGAGATGTGCTCCCTTACGTTTCTTTGGAAGAATGACTCCCTAGAGTCCAATGGAGTATGTCTGTGAATGCTTATTCAGCTGATAATCAACCCCTGGCTTATTTTGGGGGGAGCCCACAATCTTCATGCAGCCAAGGTCCCATGGTAGTCATTGCGCCGCTGCAGTTATTTTTTGTATTTATTCTGTAGGAGAAGACAAATTAATATAATTATTGCTCCATTTCTATGTATCACTGATATGTTTACTTTACTTTAATTTGCCTTGCCTTTCTGCTCCAGAACAGCCTAAATTCTCTGTTACACTTACTTGTTCCACCATGTCACATAATTTATATTCCTAAAATTGCCTACTGAAGTACACGTGCTACCTCTGCCAACTCCAGGGAAATAAAAATACAGTTTCAAGGTGACAGTTGTATGGGAATCAAGCAGAATAGTGATTTAGTGACAGCGATGTCACCACCAGCAGAAAGCTGCAGTTTCTAAGCTTGAAGTTTCTCTATGTAACTAATTGCAGTAAGAGTTTTCTGTGTAATAAACTGAGCTGGATCACTGTCAGAAGCCATTCCTCTTCTAGATTATAATTTCCAACCCAAATTAACACTGACTTTATTTCCTTGCAAGCTGCCAACTGAGAAATACAATTGCTGGCATCTTTCCACTCTACAGTTGGCAAGCGTACTCAAGCAGAACCATGACTCTTGGAGAGATGTCAGCATACCAGCCTCTGAATGAAGGCACGTAATGGAAAGCTTAATTTTTATATTTTTGCATCAGATGCAGGAAAAATTTAGATATAAGACTGTTAAATAAGGGATACTTTCTAGAAGGATTTGTTCAGACTTTCTATTGTTCATATAGCCAGGCCATGTCTGCTTTATTGCCACAACAGCCAGATATGCGACAGCTATAAACTGAATTTTACAAAAACTGTTCACACTTTTTCAGTGTCTCTTCGAAGGAACTACACATTGTATCTCACATAGTGAACTAGAACCCTACTCTCTCTATTGAGGAAGAGCAACAGCTCAGAAACTACTCTCTATAGATGGTTTGGCTGACAACCTGAGCCATGTGTCAAGTATCTTTTACAGGGTTGGATATTAACTTAGACAATAAGAACCATTTTTATTCCTTGTGGAAGCAACCAAGTTTGTATAATTTTTCTACAGAGCATTACCTAAAAACTCCCTACCAGCTGGATCTTTGTACGGAGAATCCATACCTTCTGAGAACCACTTTTGAAAAGGATTGTCCATTTAGGATATGTAGACGCTATCCACAGGATGAGTGACAAGTGTCTGGTAGTTGGTATTCCCAACTTTACTAAAATGGGGTGCATGTCACCACCATTCAATTCACATTCCTCTCCACTGATGTCATGCAGTAAAAAGAAATGGGATAGCTTGGAACTGCCATATTAGTGATATTTGGGGGTCTCAAGGGGAGGGAGCCCATTTAAAAAAAAACAACAAGATTGACGCTGCCAATTGCAAAAGTACATGTTTTATTAAAATGCGTTTTTTATCTACAAATAAAATATATATACAAAACAAAATCCTCCAAGATTAACATTTTTCACCTTTTAACCCCTTTTTGATATCCACTGCGATAGTATGGCAGATGCTGGGTCTTTAAAGATGGAGGCCACTCTGCTGCAGCGGGGCCGCCATAGCAACCGGGACTCTGCTGTATTCTACAGTGGAGACCCGTCACTAATGCCCACGATCAGAGTTCACTATGGGGATTAATTAAAAAAAAAGTGAAAATAAAAGATTTAAAAAATATATAAAAAAAACTTTAAAAATCTAAAACTTTAAATTTCCCTCCTTTACATACATAGAAATGTATAATATTACCGTGAAATTATTTATATTTATGTGAAATTATTTTTCCAGTACAGTAAATGCTTTAGCGGGTATAAAAAAATCAGAAGTGCCAAACTGCCATTTTTTCACTGTTTTGCTGCTGATAAAAATTTGAATAAAAAGTGATTAAAGCAATAGCAATTCCCCAAAATGGTATAACTAAAAAGTACACTTGACCCTGCAAAAAAAAGATGCCCTGTACGTGTAACTATAGAAAAAATTACGGATGTCAGAAAATGGCAACTTTTAGAAAAAAAGGATTTTTTGCAAAGTTTTAGATTTTTGTTAATGTAAATAAAACCATATAACTTTGGTATCCCCGGAATTGTACCGAAACATAGAATACAGTTGACATGTCATTTGGCTGCAGAGTGAACGCCATAAGAAAGTCACACAGAATTTTTTTTCCAGCATACATGGCTCTGAGAATGGAAAAATAAAAAAGAAGTTGTGGGGTTTGGAAGGTGGGGAGTCAAAAACGAAAATCTAAGAAGGGGTTAAATAAACTAAGAATTATGTTGAAGCAACTATTCCTTACTTTATTTTTGACAAAAATATGTTACCATGTGGCACAGAGACTACATTAAGTGATTAAGTAGAATGTCATTGCTTATAGAAAAGGTCTGCGAGTCGCACATACATATAAAAAGGTCAAATCTATCAATCTACGGTAATTTCATACAGAATTACTGTAAGTTTGACATATCACAGATTTTATGGAAACAATATGTGGCAATATAAAGGTGTCAGTCTGTAGGTCCAAGCTTGCCTCCAAACAACTGTCATCATACTGTTCTTCATATGTAGCACTGTCCCAGGAAAGGTAAGCAAGAAAATGACTCTTGGAAGGAACTACACATCAAGAGTAAAATTACCTTAACTCAAGGTAGGACTTCCAGGAGAGGTTCCTCACGGAAACACCTCAGGATTAATGCTGAGAAGACCAAGGAGATGGTGGTGGACTTTAGTAAACGGAGAAGTGCTCTGATTCCAGTGGAGATCCAAGTGTCAGGCATTGAGATCCAAGTGTCAGGCATTGAGATAATGAAGACCTATAAGTAGATGGGTGTGCTCCTCAATAATAAGCTGGACTGGGCTGATCACCTACATGCACTTCACAGAAAGGGTCACAGCAGACTCTACCTGCTCAGGAAGCTGAGGGCCTTTGGAGTCACTTCTTAGGGCTTTTTTCAACTCTATGGTTGCTTCAGCCATCTTTTTCGGTGTGGCCTGCTGGGGGAGCAGTATATCAACCAGGGACAGAAATAGACTTGACAGCCTGATCAGAAAGGCCAGCTCTGTCCTGGGGAGCCCCCTGGACCCAGTATAGGTGGTGGGTGACAGAAGGACACTGTCCGTGGTGAGCTTGATGTGGGAGAATAAATCCCACCCCATGTATGAGACCTTGGCAGCACTGTCAGTGACCAACTGCTCCACCCCAAGTGTGAGAAGGAGCGCTATCGGAGGTCCTTCTTCCCAACCACGGTCAGGCTACATAATCTACATCTTCTTTCTTTTTTCTTTAGCTGCTATTAATTCCTAGTATTTTCTGTTAGCTGCTATTCTGAGCTTATGTGTACCTCCTTCTGTAATATATTACTCTTATTATCCTATATCCATATTATCATGCTGCTGTAACACACTGAAATATCCCCACGGTGGGACTATTAAAGGATTATCTTATCGTATCTTATCTTATCTCTCCAGGCAGGAGTGTGGGAGTTGCACAAATGGAGGAGTAGGGGTCACCCCGAACACAAGCTGAACAAGATGTGTGTGATAAATTTGTTTCCAAATTTAAACCATGTCTGAACAGGCCCTCAATGGTAGCATATGTTACATTGTCACTAAGTCTCTTAGGATAGCAGAACACGACCATTTTTCACCCGTGAAACACAGTCCGTATGTCAGCCAGATTTACTGGTTTGAATTTCATGCCAGGTGCAGGACTTGCAGTATAGTTGTCTATGATGCTAGGAGTCCCTGCCTTCCAGTGACATACTGTTCCGTAACAATTACAATACTATATACTGTAGTACAGTGAGGATCTCATTATTGTAGAGGGAATGCCTCTCTTTAGATTGCAGTAGGTAGGTAGGTCCGCTTCCTAGACAATGCACTACCCACAAACAATCTACTGAGCAGCATTGGTATTCAAGGTCTGAATCTAACCAAGAATAACATCTGCTATCCACATCAGCTTGTGTTCTCCTTATGTTTGTATTGGTTTCTCTCTGCAGTCCAAAAACATACTGAGAGGTTGATTGGCTTTCTATTGAATTATCCCTGCATGCTTGTGTGTATATATTTATTTATTTATTTATACACACACTACATATATATATATATGGATCTTACTCTTTTATAGGTTTTTCCCTGAATATCTTCCGTTACGGTCCATATAACATTGCTTTATTACATTAGTGGCCTCATTCAGTGTAGCCACATCTGCCTCTTTTATTAGCTCTTTTATTAAATAACCCTATACAACTATACAGCAGTGCACAGTTACCTGCAGTAGAAGTCCATTATTCTACAATTGTCATATACCATTTTATTAGACTATTAGACAAGACAATACTGAAAATCGCTATATGAATAACAATATAAATGGATTTTTCTCTGTCTAATTCAGTTAATAAAGGTTTAGATGTGTGAGACTTAATTATCGAGTTGTTCTTATAGGGGCAAAGTCCACTTTAAAGAGCAACCGGGGTGGAAACACGTCTTAGCTACGCCATTGTTTTCTGTTGTTTTTATTGATAGGGGATTACATGTCCTTATTTTAATTTGCAGAGAACATAATTCTATTACTACATAGGAAATTCACTGAAACATTATTTGCCAGGGAACATAAGTAACAGCAAAACAGGCTGATAATAGAGGGCGAGTTGGTATTAATTGAGATTAATATGTTTGTTTGTTAGGAAGTGAATAAATTGCCTGCCATAAAAGAATTTATTGCATACTGCTAGCCCTAATAGTTCTGAATGGCTGCAAGGATTCTTGGTAAGGTGCAGAGGACCCAGGCAGAAGGAATAGAAGGCCCAAACATACATTTTCAAAGAGGGAGATGACATTATTTTCTTTGCCCAACGTCAAGGGGTAATGTTTAGATCATAGACAGTGTCTTGCCGTGCCCCTTCTGTTTGTAATGGCCATTCTTAGCCAGGTATCACTGGATATTTCTCTGCTGCCGGGTACACAGACCTCTAACTTACTGACATGCAAGGTATAAAGAGTAGAGATGAGCGAGTACTGTTTGTATCAGCCGATCCGAACAGCACGCTCGCATAGAAATGAATGGACGTAGCCGGCACGCGGGGGGTTAAGCAGCCGGCCGCCATCAAAGCGGAAGTACCAGGTGCATCCATTCATTTCTATGGAGCGTGCTGTTCGGATCGGCTGATCCCAACAGTACTCGCTCATCTCTAATAAAGAGTATTGAAAAAAGATGATGGGTTACACAGGAGAATAATTCTTTGGTTAAGAAGGGTTTAGGGTTTCTTTCCCTTAAAAAGTCCTGGTGCACTGTTCTTTATTTCATGGTTTTAACTTTAAGGGTACATGAATACAATCAGAAAGTCAGCACTGTTATCTATTAGCATGATTGTCAATGAGAAATTCTATTTCTCAGGCATATAACTTGATGTAACTTTTTACATGTGAAAGCTGATCTATGGTTTGGGATTTTAAAATTCGCATCATGTCAGTTCTATATTCCAGCGGGGATTTCAAAAAATGACTTCAAAATCTGCACTAAAATCTGCATGTACATGTATGAAAATCCAAACCAGTTGGTGCAGCATTTTTCTACGCAATATTCTGAGAATTCACATGTGAATTTTGGTTTTGGATTTTTAGCATGTATATCCTGATTATGTGCATCTACCCTAAAGGGTTTTTCACAAAAAAATAACATCGTCCCACAGATCTGATTTCTGGGGATCAGTGCTGTGACTCCCACTGGTTTGGAAAACAGACTTCGTATGTTCCCCAAAATGTTGCATATGCATACTACCACTCCATTAAATCTCCATGGGGATAATGGAGACAATTGAATGCAGTTATTTAGTTCCATAGACTTTCAATGAAGCAACAGTGCACTTGTGCAGTCTTTGCTCCATGCAAACAGGGGACATGGAATAGCTAGGAATAGCAGACTGCAAGTCTACCATAGGCACTGTACAATGAAGTAAACTACGATAGCATGACCTATGTAAATATCATAGGATCCCTAATGGCCAGTACAAAAAAGGTAATGTGACTACAGAGAGCAATAGAAAAAGATGTGTTTGCCAAGTGTTGGTAATTGGAAGCTTCAAGAATAACGTCCTTCACTAGATCAGTGTACACGAATGAGACATTAACATTTTCATGTCTTATGGGGTATAAATATTAAATTGTTAATACAGATGTTGGGCCATGATAATTTTGTTCTGTTTTTCTTGTGAAAATTAATTAAGAGGTTAAGAATATCTGCTATTTGTAACATTCTTAGATTAAATGTCTTCTTAGATGAAGATTCTTAGATGAAATGATAATTTGAGTCATTTTATGCCTAAGCCTAGTAGATAAAGAAGTTAACGCCAGCCGCAGGATTTAAGAAATAACAATATCGAGAAATAATCTGTCCTTTCAAAATAATTTGCTTCCCATCTAGTATTGTTATATTGTCTTATCCAAGCCATTTTGTAATGTGAAAAATGAGAATTGTTCAGGGAGACTTTAAATCTATAAAGTATTGTGGTGTTAAATATTAGTGAATAATTGATTTAGAAAACATGGAGTAAATGATAAAAACAGTACTAGGGGAAGAGGAGACAAAATATGGGGAGGTGTGTTTCTAAATCTGTCATTTTCATGAGGAACATTCCTGCATCATAATAGGGTAATGGTTGTATTGTGAGGATGATTCTTTGTTGTCTGTAATTGTTTGAGATTCAAGGAGAACACAAAAGGAGGCATCACTGGAGAAATGGGTCAAGGTTGGAAATGCAATATGGACCAAAAGTCATCAAGAAACCATAAGAAGAGTTACCGATGTCAAGGACAACGTAATAACATATTCTGCAACAGATCAAAATCACACCCGTACTAACTATGTAATATAGTATTCTACCAATTTTCTCTTTAACCCTTTAAAGACACAGGGTAGTTTGGACGTTAATGCTCAGCGTGTACATTTTTTTTTTTATATTTCTCTCACCATAGTCGCTATAACCAACATCATTGCAAACAAAGGCCTCTGAGAAGGTCGGCATGATGTTAAAGGCAGCGCCCTCTATAATCTACATCAGACCAAGCAAAGATCTCTCCGCACAGAGAACTAATGATTATGACGATGACCATGAGGTTTTCCTCTCTCTTCCGTTTTTCCTTAGATGCTATGGACTCCTAGTATATCTTCTCTTCTCAGCTTATGTGTGTCTACGTCTGTAATATATTACTCTGTATTATCCTGTATCTGTATTACTATGCTGCTGTAACATGCTGAAATTTCCCCAATGTGGGACTATTAAAGGATTATCTTATCTTATCTCTATAGGCTTGCTTGACTGAGACTCTGTCTTCCTAATTACATCATGGAAGACAGACTTGCACATTCTCAGTGAGCGCCCTCTATTGGTGTGCATACTTGAGGCACTGGCATCCTAATTACATCATGGAAGTCAGATTTGCATATTCTTCCCATAGTCGCTATGTGAAGGTTTATTCTTTGAGTGACAATTTGTACTTTTACATGGCACTATTTTGCGGTAAATGTAATGTTTTTATTAGCTTTGCACGGAGTGGGAAGGTGTTAACAATTTGTATTTTTGTAAAAAGCTAATGCTAACTTATAACCAGGGGAGGACCTAGCCTTTATACTGCCTGAGGCAAACTATAAAATGGCGCCACTAATCCACCAGTCTCTCCAGACCTCAGGATCGTTTTGATTGTGTAATGAGACAGATGCAGACAGGGTACATTCTTTCAGCATCTTTCATCATTGGCTGAAGTCAGAAAAAATGCCACCATCTTGCTTTTTACATTACAGACAATGATGATAAGAATGTACTTCATCTGCATCTATCATTCTCTCAGCTTTTCAGTCTGTTGTTCTGATCTTATGATGGAGAAGAGCAAAAGACTAAAAAGAAGGCATTGTTACATTAGCTAGTATCCTACCTTAAGGATCTCATTTATGAGTTGTCTAGTTGATGTATTTTTTAATTTGCTTCAATGTAATTTCAATTTCCACAGGAATTGGAGTGTGGGGGTCAGTGGACCCCTGTTCTCCTAAAAATCAGTAAGAATCAAATAACATAACACTATTTATGGCATGTTCTCCCAGCATGTCCTAATAATATAAAACTGTCATGGTATGATGGGAGTCAGGGGGCATTCACACGGAGTAAAGCAACGCTGATTCTGGCATGATAACTTGTGTAAGAATCAGCGCTGCAAAACAGAATCCAATTGAGTTAAATGGGTTCCATTTAATGCACAAAACACATAGAAATTGATTAATTAAAAAGCCTCCCATTGATTTCATTGTGTTACGGACATTAAATGGAAACCCATTGAACTCAATGGGATTCTGTTATGCAGCACTGATTCTTACGCGAGTTATCATGCCAGAATCAGCGCCGTGTTACTCCATGTGAATGCCCCCTTATAGTTCTCCATGGGTGGGGGGGAGGTTTTAACATTTGTTTTAAATTTCACTTTATTTATTTATGGGGACTTGGGAACACTTGACTATTTTCTTTTCACTTTTCTGGCTTTGTGGACTACCTATTGTTCTGCCACTGCCACGCTCTGACTGAGATGAATGATGACAGGCAACTCAAAAAGGTCCTGACAGAGCTGCAAAAAGGGGCTACAAGATTCGCTGTTGAACTGCTGAGGCAGCCTGTTGTGTCTGCTCTTCATACCGTAATGGCGGTCTCAGCACTGCAGCAGCCAGCAGCAAAGATGTTGCTGAAGTTAACCCTGAGTAGTCTAGTAAAGTAGCTGCCAACAAGAGCACTCTCCTGCTCTGGCTGAACACTCTGGTAAATACAACCATTCTGCAGGTGTGCCGTACAATAAGCAGCATCACTGTTGCAGTAAACCACACAGCTCCTTCTTTAACTAGTCTGCTCCCTCAGCAAAACTTAACAACCAGCTCAGAACAGGTCCTGCATCCATTTTTTGAAGCGGCACATCCTGGGCTGGTTTTGGGCCAAAATGCTGCCCCTCAGTTTTTGATTGGTGGCACCGCTTGAGGACATACAGTCCTATGAAAAAGTTTGGGCACTATTGGGCCTATTAATCTTAATCATTTTTAGTTCTAAATATTTTGGTGTTTGCAGCAGCCATTTCAGTTTGATATATCTAATAACTGATGGACACAGTAATATTTCAGGATTGAAATGAGGTTTATTGTACTAACAGAAAATGTGCAATATGCATTAAACCAAAATTTGACCGGTGCAAAAGTATGGGCACCGCAACAGAAAAGTGACATTAATATTTAGTACATCCTCCTTTTGCAAAGATAACAGCCTCTAGTCGCTTCCTGTAGCTTTTAATCAGTTCCTGGATCCTGGATAAAGGGATTTTGGACAAACAATTCAAGTTCAGTTAAGTTAGATGGTCGCCGAGCATGGACAGCCCGCTTCAAATCATCCCACAGATGTTCAATGATATTCAGGTCTGGGGACTCGGATGGCCATTCCAGAACATTGTAATTGTTCCTCTGCATGAATGCCTGAGGATTTGGAGCGGTGTTTTGGATCATTGTCTTGCTGAAATATCCATCCCCGGCGTAACTTCAACTTCGTCACTGATTCTTGAACATTATTCTCAAGAATCTGCTGATACTGAGTGGAATCCATGCGACCCTCAACTTTAACAAGATTCCCGATGCCGGCATTGGCCACACAGCCCCAAAGCATGATGGAACCTCCACCAAATTTTACAGTGGGTAGCAAGTGTTTTTCTTGGAATGCTGTTTCTTTTTGGACGCCATGCATAACGCCTTTTTTTATAACCAAACAACTCAATTTTTGTTTCCAAAATGAAGCTGCCTTGTCCAAATGTGCTTTTTCATACCTCAGGCAACTCTATTTGTGGCGTACGTGCAGAAACGGCTTCTTTCTCATCACTCTCCCATACAGCTTCTATTTGTGCAAAGTGCGCTGTATAGTTGACCGATGCACAGTGACACCATCTGCAGCAAGATGATGCTGCAGCTCTTTGGAGGTGGTCTGTGGATTGTCCTTGACTGTTCTCACCATTCTTCTTCTCTGCCTTTCTGATATTTTTCTTGGCCTGCCACTTCTGGGCTTAACAAGAACTGTCCCTGTGGTCTTCCATTTCCTTACTATGTTCCTCACAGTGGAAACTGACAGGTTAAATCTCTGAGACAACGTTTTGTATCCTTCCCCTGAACAACTATGTTGAACAATCTTTGTTTTCAGATCATTTGAGAGCGGGCTGTCCATGTTCGGCGACCATCAAACTTAACTGAACTTGAATTGTTTTGTAGAAAGAAATGGTCCAAAATACCTTCATCCAGGATCCAGGAACTGATTAAAAGCTACAGGAAGCGACTAGAGGGTGTTATCTTTGCAAAAGGAGGATGTACTAAATATTAATGTCACTTTTCTGTTGAGGTGCCCATATTTCTGCACCGGTCAAATTTTGGTTTAATGCATATTGCGCATTTTCTGTTAGTACAATAAACCTCATTTCAATCCTGAAATATTACTGTGTCCATCAGTTATTAGATATATCAAACTGAAATGGCTGTTGCAAACACCAAAATATTTAGAACTAAAAATGATTAAGATTAATAGGGGTGCCCAAACTTTTTCATAGGACTGTAGCCTCATGTCAGTTCATGGTAGGTACGCCCGGCTTATAACTATACTAACTGTCACGGGATGGTTAGAGTCCGGCAATAGGCAATGTGTAATATATATTTCATGTGGAATGTATTCTCTAACCTGTTGTAAACATCAGTGTGTAGTTGGCTGATTCGGGTCTAGTGTGTTAGCACATTGTATGCAAATACCTCTAACTAGTGAGGACCAGTGAGGACAATGGGTGGAGATAATCTGATCAGTGTCTCCAAGAAGATGTTGGACGGTGCATTGTCCATAGTAGACAGGGAGTCTGCGCTCCTTGGTATAGGTGAGGGGGGAAGGATCTGTGACTCAGCCCTTCCCACCCACAGATATAGGTGTAACAGTTTTAGTATATAGTTGTAGCTGGAGTTAGTATGTGTTAGCCGGCCTGTGCACAGCTCTGCAGAGAGCCAGGATATAGTTACAGGACCAAGGAACCAAAGTTATCATTGGATTGTGACTTCTGTGGACTTATTGTTATTACGGTTGATGTGACCGCTGCCGGCTACTAACTTTGTGGATTACAATAAATTGCTGTTGTCTCCCGACCTCGTGCGTCCGTGTTGATTCAAAAGACCATCCGGAGGAAGACGTATACCTTTGCTCCGTGACAACTGGTTGGCAGCGGTGGGATCAACAGCGGACAGCGAGATGGACTACAGCAGCCCAGCGATTAATGGAGCCACAACCTCAGAATACAGGAACTGGACTATGGCAAGTCTACAAGTAAGGGCCCGGGAACTAAACCTGAGTTACCAGGGAAGAACGAAAGAGCAACTGATCGAGGCACTGGAGGAGATGACCCTGCAAAGCGACCATGAGGAGGGCTGCCCCCAGGAGACAGTAGAGATACAGGAGTGGCAGGTACAGACCCAAAAGAGCAGATGGGTTGTTTTGTATGAGGAGGAATTGGCAGTGCTGGGGCTAGGAGCAACTGCAGAGCAAAGGAGTAGAGCATTACAGAGGGCTCAGGAAACGGAGAAGGAGGAACAGAGAATGGCACATGAAAAGGAAAGAATGGCGCATGAAATGCGAATGGCTGAGATAACTACGCGGAATTATAATCAAACGTCGACCCCCAGCCCAACAGTGAGAGAACCACCATATGTCTCCCATAAACACTTCAAGACCTTTGATGAAGCGGCTGGGGATGTTGATGGATATTTTCAGGACTTCGAACACCAGTGCCGCCTGATGGAAGTCCCAGAGAAGGATTGGGTCCGGTATCTGGTGGGGCACCTACGAGATGGGGCTGCGGAAGCTCTCAGAGCCATGGACCCTAGTGATCAGCGGGACTATGAGGCCATTAAAAGAGCGGTGCAGAAGTATTATGCAGTCACTCCAGAGACCTACCGAGTTCAGTTCCGCTCTTTGTCTTACAATGGGGGAAGCTCCTTCCACATGTTCGCCCACAAGTTGAAGCAAGCATGCAAGCGCTGGCTAGAAGGAGAGGAGGCTGTCACAGTCGATAAGGTCCTCCAAGTCATACTTAAGGAACAGTTCTTTTCCCAGTGCCCCGCTGAGATCCGTGAGTGGGTGCTGGAACGGAACCCAGCCACAGTGGAGCAAGCTGCTTCCCTTGCAGATGAGGGCCTGACCATCAAGCCGCAGTGGAAGAGGTTGTTTGCAGAGGAGCGGAAAACTACCACAGTCCGCCAGACACCCTTCAGCCAGCCAACCACCTTTCGTGCCCGGCCTCAGGATTACAATTCCCCCTCTACCCCTGCCCCAGCCCATCGGCCTCCAGCTATGAACAACCCTGTCCCTAGACAACGACCTACTGGAAGAATGCTAGAGCGCAGATGTTTTGGGTGCGGGCGGCCTGGACATTTGCAAGCTAGTTGCCCTGTTAACATGGGGACACGGGCCACCGTGGCATCCCGGCCTATTCACTACCTGGGAACCACCCCTAGGACAGAAAGTTTGGCCCCATTTCCAGATGACTCCATGAATGACCCATCTGTTCCACCTCCAGGGGTCTATGGGATTCAGCCTTCCGCCACACATCCCGCAAACCTTCAGAGGAAGCACTTGCAGGAGGTCCTACTGGATGGCCGAACAGTTGTTGGATTCCGGGACTCGGGAGCTTTCCTAACGGTAGCGGACCCCCGAGTTGTGCGACCCGAGGCCCTAGAGGAGGGCCCTGGCATTTCTATCAAGTTGGCAGGGGGTACTCAAAGACGTATTCCTAAAGCTACCGTGGAACTCGACTATGGTTATGGACCAAAACGATGCACAATTGGTGTGATGAGCGGGCTGCCGGCCGATGTTCTGTTAGGCAACGATGTTGGAAATCTACAGTGCCACTTTGTGGGAGCAGTGACCCGAAGCCAAGCTCAGAGAGACGCCAACATGGATCGACCGGATTTTCTGCCAGATGCCAGCCCTTCAAACCTACAACTTTACCATTCAGTACCGCCGAGGGAACCAACACCAGAACGCAGATGGGTTATCCCGGCAGGAGGACATATGAGCTATAGAGACTGATGTGCATTCCCCAATTTACCTGTGTAGGCCAATTGTGTCATGCACATGTTTTGAGAGGGGGAGGGGTTGTCACGGGATGGTTAGAGTCCGGCAATAGGCAATGTGTAATATATATTTCATGTGGAATGTATTCTCTAACCTGTTGTAAACATCAGTGTGTAGTTGGCTGATTCGGGTCTAGTGTGTTAGCACATTGTATGCAAATACCTCTAACTAGTGAGGACCAGTGAGGACAATGGGTGGAGATAATCTGATCAGTGTCTCCAAGAAGATGTTGGACGGTGCATTGTCCATAGTAGACAGGGAGTCTGCTCTCCTTGGTATAGGTGAGGGGGGAAGGATCTGTGACTCAGCCCTTCCCACCCACAGATATAGGTGTAACAGTTTTAGTATATAGTTGTAGCTGGAGTTAGTATGTGTTAGCCGGCCTGTGCACAGCTCTGCAGAGAGCCAGGATATAGTTACAGGACCAAGGAACCAAAGTTATCATTGGATTGTGACTTCTGTGGACTTATTGTTATTACGGTTGATGTGACCGCTGCCGGCTACTAACTTTGTGGATTACAATAAATTGCTGTTGTCTCCCGACCTCGTGCGTCCGTGTTGATTCAAAAGACCATCCGGAGGAAGACGTATACCTTTGCTCCGTGACACTAACTAATAGTTAAAAAGATCCTTTCACCACCTGCAACAACTCCTGCTTGTAACAACAGTTAATAGGTGCCGCTACAATTTTACTTTAGCCCCCATTGTTCCCGAGAATTCATGGCAGTTAGTTTTGGTGCCTAATATGGTTCTTAGGCTCTGTACAGTCAGGTGGGTAGTATCAGGCAGGAAAAATGGGTGATTCAGAGCTCCAGAGGCAGTTTGGTCCTGCCACTGCATTGTTATCTTCCAGTAGAAGTCCTGCAATGAGGCCAGTCACTGCTTCAGTGAAGGATATGTGATATCACAGCCGACAAGGAGTTTCACTTCTGGAAGATACAGGAGCAGCAGGACCGGACCACGCTGGGAGGACACCCGAGCACCAGAGACATCAATCATCAATACAGTGTTTTTATGCCTATAATTACTTTACAACAGCTTATTAAAGGGATATTCTAGGGCTTATTGTTGATGATCTATCCTTAGGATTGATCATTGATATCAGATTGGCAGGGTCCAAACCCAGTGCCCCACAATTCAGCTGTTTGAAGAAGCATTGGCAACCAGGTGAGCACGTATTTTGCTTCATTCACCAGTGATGTAACATTCTTTGGTCGTATGGCCTGTTTACCTGCCATACCAAACACTGCCACTACACAATGTATGGCGCTGTGCTTGGTAAATGGTGAAGAGGCTGCAGCACTTGTCTTAAAGGGGTTGGCCACTTTCAGATCAATATTGACAAACAAATGTACCAATTCCTCACAGTTTTCTAGATCTCTGCTTGCTGTCATTCATTCTGTTACTTCTAGTGGATAAAACTCTGACCATGGTCATGTGATTTATGGTCCATGGTCATGTGATTTACGGTCCATGGTCATGTGATGAGTACACAGGTGCACAGCTGATTACCAGGCAGATGTCTGATTACTGTGCTGTGACTATAACAAGCAGCACCTGTGTACTCATCACATGACCATGGACCGTAAATCACATGACCATGGTCAGACTTTTATCCTCTAGAAGTTACAGAATGGATGACAGCAAGTCGAAATCTAGAAAACCGTGAGGAATTGATACAGAAAGTATATTGGAAAATTGTATATCTTTTTATTGTACATTTGTTTGTCAATATTGGTCTGAAAGCGGTCAACCCCTTTAATGCTGCAGCCTCTCCCAGTTGATGATCAGTGGGAGTGCTGCTAGGGGACTCCTACTAATCTGATATTGATGACCTATTCCAAGGATAATTATTATCATAATCATGTATAGAATTATTCTGGCAGCTTTTCATTGAATACCTTTTTTAAGGCTAATGTTTGTGTAGGTGTTATTGTGTACATGGATTGACATGTTACTTTCCATATTAATTGCTATATATTGCCCCTAGCCTTAGCAGTCTGGTTGTTATAAACAGAAAAATGTCTGCTTCTCCATGTAATTCAATGTGCAGCTCAATGCACAATGATGCAGTATGACTGCAACTGCACTAAGACCTACACAATGGTCATCTATTACCTGAAAGTGAAAAATGAGCTTTACTGTTTTATGTGACAGATCAATAGAATAATTCATAATATAGTGGTCTATATGATCTGAACTTGCCTTAAAACCAGTTTCAGGCTGAGACTCCACATTGCAGAAACATAGAAAAAAAAAAAGGTTGCGTTTTACAGCACCAGCAAACTAAGGCAGACGCCTCACGTTGCAGAAATGCAGCTTTTTTTGTTGCAGCTTTTGCTGTGGTTTTTTTGAGCCAAAGCCAAGAACAGCTACAAAGGAATGGGAAATATATAGGAAGTTCTTATATTTCTAGCTTTTGCTCAATCCACTCCTGGCTTTGGCTAAAAAAAACTGCTGCAGGGGCCACACGGTGGCTCAGTGGTTAGCACTGCAGCCTTGCAGCGCTGGAGTCCTGGTGTTCAAATCCCGCCATGGGCAAAAAACCATCTGCAAGGAGTTTGTATGTTCTCCCCGTGTTTGCATGGATTTCCATCCCATATTCCAAAAAAAAGACATACTGATAGGGAAAAATGTACATTGTGAGCTCTATGTGGGGCTCACAATCTACATTTAAAAAAAAAAAAAAAAAAAAACTGCTGCAAAATCTGCAACAAAAAAAAGCTGTGTTTCCGCAATGTGTGGCCTTAGCCTAAATGGGATTCTGGCTATAATCCCATCCACACATTGCTGTGTTTTTTAGCTGCATTTCACAATCTGAGGTCTTACCCTCACTCCAGGCCTCCAGTTGACAGCAGGCCATATACCTTGCATCAATACCACTGAAATGAGAATGAAATAGTAAAATACGGGTATTTATCTTGACAAAACATCCAAATATGTTAATTGCTTTGGATAACATTGTGGTTTAGCATTTTAAGTGAAGTGATACAATTACTGATGAATTGGAATATCATACATAAGTTGTGCGTGGTTAAGAGATTTAATGACAGCATCTACAGGTATTAAGAGATATGTTTTTGCATAATGTAATCCTGTAAAATTACAGTTTTCTGTCTTACCGCAGAGATTTCAAATCATGTTTTTATATAAAAAAACCAACAGCTGATTTCCATAAAACAGCGGTCACGTTCTTAAGCTATCAAGAAAATAGCTGTTATGGTGTGCCAGTATGGTATTCATACAGTGCTCACACTGCACGCAAGTAATAGCTGGCACTTTCCCTTAATGATTTATGCAAAGTACAGCAGAAAGAACATCCAGAAAGATATGTTTCTGATTAAGAAAGATTCACTTTGCACCAAAGACAAGCAGTATTATTTCAGCTGTCAGCTTGGATCTGACATGTTAGGATATAGACTATACCAGTATATACTTTTACTAACTTTCAGTACAATGAAGGAATTGACTAAAATAATACCGTAGCGCTCACCAATGTTTCCTCCGGAGGGGTCAGTCCCAATCCCAAGTGCACGGTTCCTCTCCCTGGGAGCAAGGTGATCGAAAGAATTATAAAATTATATAGTCCAGCTGTCCCTTTGTTAAAAGCTTTGCTTTTAGGACCGGGCCGCTGTATAAGCGGCCCGGGGTTTGACTGAGCGCGTTTCCGCGCATGCGCCCTCCCCTCCCTCCTTTCCGCTGCCCCTCCCGGCGTTTTGACGTTCGCCGTGATGACGCGGTCGGGCGGGGGGGCGGGGCCACGCTCCGTCCCCTTTATATTCTTCGGCGCTGGGCGGGGACTTCCTTTCGGATCCCCGCCAGCGTCGAAGAAAGAAGATTTTCCCCGGCGAGATGTCCGAAGACACCAAGCGCCAGCAGCTCTTGGAGCTGCTGCACCGCAAGGTGAGTGAGGAAGGGACTGACTGGCTGGCGTCCCTGCTCAATACGAGCAGGGCGTCAGGCCAGGCCTCAGCCTCCTCAGAGCCGGGTCGGGCGGCCTCTGCCCGCCCTAGTAGGGCGGCGAGGCCTCCCGACCGGCTTTCACCCAGCCCGGCCCCCAGTGTGCGGAGCAGAGTTCCGTCACGGGGGGCCGCAGCAGCCGCTTCTCGCGCCGCCCGGGCTTCTGCACGTACCGGGCGGCGTGCTGCTAGTGTGAGAGGCAGTGTGGCTGCCGGGTCCCGGCGCCGGCCTGCACACTCCGCGGCTGTCACTCATGCTGTGGGGGTTCTAGCCCCTCCCCGTTCAGCTGAGCCTGTGACTCTGGATGCATCCTCTAGTGTGGCTGGGCCCAGTGCTTCTGTGGCTTTGGCTCAGCCTGCAGCCTCTGCCCCCAATGTGCCTTCCCCAGTGGAGCCCATGCCACCGCCGCCTCCGCCTCCTGGCAGGTTGGCTAGGTGGTTTGGGCGCAGTGCAGCTCCTACAGTGTTGGCCAGTGGCGTAGAGGCCCCGGCCCCTCTCTCTGAGCCATTAGTCACGGCCCCTTCCGATGCGGCGGGCCCCCCTCCCATAGATCCCCCGGCTCCATTGTCACCGGTTCTTTTTCAGGGTAGTGATGAGGAGTTCTTTGATACCGAGTATGTCCCAGGTACTCCTCATTTCCCGCGCCATTCCCTTTCCAGCCGTTTTCGGGAGTCCAGTTCCCGTTCGTATCGCGGTTCCGGGGTGGATAGTAGGTCTTCGAGGGTCCGGGATCGCTCCCCGCGTTCGCGTAGCTCCTCTCGTTCGCGCCGCAGGCGTAGTCGGAGGGATTCGCGGGGTCATCGGCGTAGAAGTAGGCGGTCTAGGGGTCGCGATCACGATCGCTCTGTGTCGCGCTCGTCATCGTCCTCCCGGGGTTCCCATCGCTCGCGTCGCTCAAGGTATAGCAGGAGTTCCCGGAGGCGGAGTGGGAGAAGGGAATCTGTGTCTGCCCAGGGCGCTCCGGCCGTGCCTGCAGTAGCAGCTGCAGCTCCAGCTCCAGTACCAGCTCCGCAGCCTCCACCCCTGGCCGTGTCGGTTCAGCCGCCCGCGTTACCATCTGGTGAGTTGGCCTGTTCGCAGGCCTGGTCTTCCCAGTCGCCGGGTCCGAGTGGCGACATGCTTGATGTTTTGAAGTCCATGGTTTCGCAGCTGGAGGGTAGGACTCCTTCTCTGGTTTCCCCAGGAGCGGTTTTGCCGCGGCCTGAGCCGGTTGCTCCTCCCTCTGGCTTGCGTTTCAGGGACACTTATTTCTGTGGGGTAGCTCCTCTTGGCACGCACGTGCCTTTGGAGCTGAGAGAAAAAATCACCAGTGGGGAATATATTGATATATGGTCATTGTTATCTCCTGATCATGTAACGGTTGATAAAGAACGGGGTTTTGGCAGAGGTGACGATAAGAAGCCTAAAGTGGCTAAAACCTTTGCCAATTGGTTGCAAGCCTTTTCAACCTTTGCTTGCATTCTTTGTCAGTCTGGTTCAGTTGTTGCAGCGGAACTGTTTATTTACCTTGACATTATTTTTTCCGCTCATAAGTTGTATGGTGGCTCCGCTTGGTGGAAGTACGACGAGGAATTCCAGCGGCGGCTTGTGCTGCAGCCGGAAGTCGGTTGGGCTTCTAAGGCGACGGACATATGGATTCAGCTAATGTTGACGCCAAAGCCCGCAGCTCCCCCCTTTCCATCTGGGGCCGCCGGGGGGGCTTCTGCCTCCTCAGCGGCCTCTCGCAGGCCAGGTGCCTGCTGGATGTTCAATGAGGGGCACTGCCGGTTTTTTGCGTCATGCCGGTTTAAGCATGAATGCTCCATATGTGGCAGCGCCCACGCAGCCCTTCGTTGCGCCAAGCGGGGAAAACCTGCCAAGGCCGGCTCGGGTAAACCCGAGGACCCCGGTGAGCGCCTTAAGGATGCGCCCTTGGCTAGACCGGTACCCCAGGAAGGAGGAGGCAGGCATGCTCCTTGATGGGTTCACTACAGGTTTTTACATACCTCATGTTTCTTGTTCTAATGTTCTTTTAGTTGATAACCTGCGTTCAGTTCAGAAAGATGTTCTTGTTGCTCAGGAGAAGATTTCCAAGGAGGTTGAGCTGGGTCGCATGGCTGGCCCCTTTTCTGAGCCTCCTTTTCCGAACTTTAGGGTGTCTCCTTTGGGCTTGGTCCCCAAAAAGGAGGCGGGAAAGTATCGTTTGATCCACCATCTTTCCTTCCCCCCCGGGGAGTCGGTGAATGACGGCATACCGAAGGAAGAGTCAGCGGTGTCCTATGTGTCATTTGATAGAGCCGTCTCGCTGGTGGTGAAAGCCGGTCGGGGTGCGCTCTTGGCGAAATCTGACATCGAGTCTGCCTTCCGTCTGTTGCCGGTACATCCCGATTGTTACCATTTGTTAGGTTGTCAGTTTGGTGGTTTCTTTTATTATGATATGTGTTTACCCATGGGGTGCTCGATTTCCTGCCGTTACTTCGAAATGTTTAGTACTTTTTTGGAATGGGTTGTTCGGCAGGAATCGGGCGCTTCATCGGTTCTATATTATTTGGACGATTTTTTGTTTGTAGGTCCGGCTGGCTCTCCTACTTGCCAGTATTTGCTTGATACTTTTCGTTATTTTGCTGCCTATTTTGGCGTTCCGTTGGCCGGTGACAAGACTGAGGGTCCGGTTACGTCTCTCTCCTTTTTGGGTATTGGAATTGACACAGAGCGTATGCTCCTTCATCTCCCGCAGGACAAGTTGTCCCGGCTTTGTGCGGATGTGGACTTCTGCCTTAGTTCTCACAAAGTTCCGTTGTCCCGTTTGCAGTCTCTGCTGGGTCAACTGACTTTTGCGTGTCGTATTTTTCCAATGGGGCAGGTTTTCTCCCGCCGCTTGGCTATGGCTACTTCGGGAGTCCGCCTTCCGCACCACTATGTCCGGATTACGAAAGTCTTGCGGGATGATTTGAAGGTTTGGAAATCCTTTCTTTTGGATTACTCTGGTCTTTCCTGTTTCCCAGAGGGTGAGTTGACCAATTCCGACCTTCAGCTTTTCACTGACGCCTCGGGAGCTGTTGGCTATGGGGCGGTTTTTGGCGCCCATTGGTCTTTTTCGGCGTGGCCTCCGGTTTGGCCGTCCCTGGGCCTTACCCACAATTTAACGTTATTGGAGTTGTTCCCCATTGTGGTCGCCCTTGAATTATGGGGTCCCGCCATGGCGAACAAACGCATTTTATTTTGGTGCGACAACGAGAGCGCTGTGTCGGCAATTAATAGCCTTTCCTCTAGTTCTTTGCCGGTCTTAGCTTTGTTACGGCGTTTAGTCCTCAGATGTTTGCAGTATAATGTCGTTTTCAAGGCTAGGCATGTCCCCGGTGTTGTTAACACAATTGCTGACTCTCTTTCTCGTTCGCAGTTGGGTCGCTTCAGAGACTTACACCTGGAGGCGGATTTGGAGGGCTTCCCGTGCCCCCCCTTACTATGGGACGTGGTCCTTCACCCCTGACTCAATTGATGAGGGATTCGGTCACGTCGGCTACATGGACAGCTCACGATACTTATCCTATCGTTTGGATTCTGGGCCATTCTTATGTTTACTGGGCAGCGCGACGTGCTGCTGTTTGCCCAGGTGGTCTGCAGCTTGGATTTGAACAGGCCGAGCTCCGGTGGCACGGAGTTCGGGGTTTGAGCTGGTTGCAGATTCTACCACAAGTCGTGTCGATTGCCGGTTCCTCCCAGGCCCCTGTGGTGCTGGTGCTGCATGCTGGAGGAAATGATTTGGGTACCATACGATTGTCGGAGCTGATCTCCCTGATTCGTTCGGATTTTGATCGTTTCCCTGCTTTCTTTAATAACCTTGTCATGGTCTGGTCGGAGATAGTCCCGAGGGCTCGCTGGAGGGATGCGCGGGACCCAGCGGCTCTGGAAAGGGCTCGCCGGCTCCTTAACATGCGCATTTCCCGTCATGTAAGGTCTCGGGGGGGAGTAGTCGTCCGGCACAGGCAATTGGAGGGTGATAACAGCGCCTTGTTGCGCAGGGATGGGGTTCACCTGTCGGACATTGTCCTTGACATCTTCTTGTCAGGCTTGCAGGATGGCATTGACCGTGCTCTCTTTATGCTGCAGGAGGGGGGTCGGACCCCGGTGTAGGGTTACACCGGTCTCCGGTGGCATGATCGGCAAGACCTTGTCCCCTCCCCTTACGTCATTCTGGATAAGGCGCGCCACCGCTGGATATAACAGACATGCACACCGCTATGCGGTGCCTGGGCATTCCTTGTGGCGCGCTTCCCTTTTAGTTGGGGCAACAGGTTTCTGCTGTCATGTCTATTTTCAATAATAAAGCTGTGGCCGACCCCCACTTAACCCAAACGGTTGTGTCTGTGCCTTATTTCTTAAGGGGGGTAAGTTTTTGGGTTGTTAGTATTTGGGAGGGGCTTATCCCCCCCCTTCCTTTCAGGGGGTTTACAGTAAGCGTATGCGCTCAGTCTTAGGACCGGGCCGCTGTATAAGCGGCCCGGGGTTTGACTGAGCGCGTTTCCGCGCATGCGCCCTCCCCCCCCCTCCTTTCCGCTGCCCCTCCCGGCGTTTTGACGTTCGCCGTGATGACGCGGTCGGGCGGGGGGGCGGGGCCACGCTCCATCCCCTTTATATTCTTCGGCGCTGGGCGGGGACTTCCTTTCGGATCCCCGCCAGCGTCGAAGAAAGAAGATTTTCCCTCCCACCCTCCCCTTTGCTTTTTGCACTACACCGGGTTTTTTTTGTTTGTGTTTTCTCTTTGAGTTTGTTTTTTGTTTCCATTTGTTTGGTCTTTGTGTTTCCTTGTATCTGTTTTTGTTTTGGTTGTATTTTTTGTTTAATTTGGTTACTTATTTATTTATTTGTTCCCGTAGGTGTCACAGCTGGCATGATCGGCAAGACCTTGTCCCCTCCCCTTATGTCATTCTGGATAAGGCGCGCCACCGCTGGATATAACAGACATGCACACCGCTATGCGGTGCCTGGGCATTCCTTGTGGCGCGCTTCCCTTTTAGTTGGGGCAACAGGTTTCTGCTGTCATGTCTATTTTCAATAATAAAGCTGTGGCCGACCCCCACTTAACCCAAACGGTTGTGTCTGTGCCTTATTTCTTAAGGGGGGTAAGTTTTTGGGTTGTTAGTATTTGGGAGGGGCTTATCCCCCCCCCCTTCCTTTCAGGGGGTTTACAGTAAGCATATGCGCTCAGTCTTATTAAAAAATACCGTAACAAATCATAATAGCAGCTTTAGCACATAATGTAGGCATAACCATGCTGTTTATTGGTGTGATGCCTCAGTTACGTGCTAAAGCTGCTGCTATCGTTTTTGTAATGTATTTTCAATAAAAGCAAAATTTCTTACCAGAGGAAGTGCAGGGGCGTACGATTCGCTAAATTACATGCAAAATATTTACTTAAAAACTAGTAGAAAAATTGGCAACAAATAAGATGCTAAACAGCTAGTATGAAATGTCATATGTGATAATGAAAATTTTGTGTTGCAAAACCTGGACCAAGGTTCCAGTTTTTTGTTTTATTTTAAAAGTACATTGTTGCAACATAATGGGGGAGATTTAGAAAACTGTCTAAGGGTGCATTCACACTGAGTAAACGCTAGCTTATTCTGAACGTAAAACACGTTCAGAATAAGCGGCGTCTAAAGCAGCTCCATTCATTTTTATGGGAGCGGGGATACGAGCGCTCCCCATAGAAATGAATGGGCTGCTTCTTTCACTCCGTGCAGTCCCATTGAAGTGAATGGGGAGTGCCGGCGTATACGGCAAGCTCTGCTCATGCCGGAGCGTACACGCCGGCACTCCCCATTCACTTCAATGGGACTGCACGGAGTGAAAGAAGCAGCCCATTCATTTCTATGGGGAGCGCTCGTATCCCCGCTCCCATAGAAATGAATGGAGCTGCTTTAGACGCCGCTTATTCTGAACGTGTTTTACGTTCAGAATAAGCTAGCGTTTACTCAGTGTGAATTCACCCTAAGGGCTCATTCACACAGGGAAAGAGGGGGCAGATTTTGGCACTGAATCCACCCCCTCACAATAGAGTTCTATGCAGACCGCTAGCTTCCTTTTTTCCATGAGCAGTATGTTCCTGCTCACGGAAAAAAAGAAGCGAGCTGCCCAGTGCCGGATTTAGATGAAAAGAGGCCCTAAGCTATTCCACTTATGAGGCCCTGTCACCTCTCATTATTAAGTTTGTAAATTACATGAGAGATAATAAAATACATCATTACTGTGATATATATCAATATGTTAAATGAAACATGTTGTTATTGGTACTAACCTTTATAAAAAAAGTGACACGGATAATAAATTATAAAAAGTCGAGAACACTTATTTGGACATTTATTCTCAGCACCACATATAGTACTTGTAATAATAACTAATCAAATATAACACACAACATTTACAAAGAAACAAAATTCAAATAATGAAAATCTTTGACTACGAAAATAAAATACGCAATAAAAATTATCATATTTTCTATTAAATTAAATATATTCAATACATTGAAGATTAAACCAAATTCAATTCAGATAAAATTATTTCATAATAATCCGCATTTAAAGTTTAAGTATGAATTATTATGAATTTTAAGTAAACTAAACCGAAAATGGAAAGCGCCACTTTCAAATCTTTTACTCATTCTTAGATTAGCTAAACAAATACTTTATTGTCGAGAGCGCGATCCTTCGTTGCTGCTCACCGCGTCGAATACAAAGTAGAAGAGAGAGTGACTTATGTCAGCTTCCGGTTATTGTATGTCGCGGGCAAGTGTTGCTGCCCTCTGGTGGTAGCTCCGCCACAATCTTAAAGAGGACCTTTCACCACTTTTGGGCACATGCAGTGTTATATACTGCTGAAAAGCTGACAGTGCGCTGAATTCAGCGCACTGTCGGCTTTCCCGATCTGTGCCCGGTGTAAAGAGCTTACGGTGCCGGTACCGTAGTGCTCTATGGTCAGAAGGGCGTATCTGACCATTAGCCAGAGACGTCCTTCTGCCTCACGGCGCCTATCGCGCTGTGCTGTGGAGCGGTGAGGAACGCCCCCTCCCTCTGCTCACACAGCTCGTCCATAGACCTTAGACATTATCAGGAGCGGGAGGGGGGAGTTCCTCCCCACTCCACAGCACAGCGTGATTGGCACCGCGAGGCAGAAGGACGTTCCTGGCTAACTGTCAGAAACGCCCTTCTGACCATAGAGCACTACGGTACCGACACCGTAAGCTCTTTACACCGGGCACAGATCGGGAAAGCCGACAGTGCGCTGAATTCAGCGCACTGTCAGCTTTCCAGCAGTATATAACACTGCATGTGCCCAAAAGTGGTGAAAGGTCCTCTTTAACCAATACATTTTTATGTTTGTTTATTAGTCATATACGTAGAATTTCTCCTTATTTTCTGCTGTGTTTTAGTGTTCACTGTTTTTAGAAGAGTGTCATTTTAATTTTGCTAACAATTTGAATGTAGGCCCCTCTTGATCTTGAGGCCTTGGCTGAAGCCTAGTTAGACTATTGGTAAATCCGGCACTGGAGCTGCCCTTTCTACAGGCGGATTCCGCGGCTGATTCAGCTGCAGCGTCTACTTCGTGGCAGTACTCTCCGGACTAGGCCCATTCATTTGGGCTTACTCCGGAGCGGGAATCCGTGACTGTCGGAAGCCGCAAAATTCGCGGCAGGCACATTTTGGTCCTATTCTGACGCGGTAAAGTCAGGACCAAAATACACCATCCCGTGCCCCGTGTGAACAGGGCCTTAGGCTAAGGCCCCATGTAGCGTCCTACAGGAAAAAAGCGCTGTGGGAAAAACCGCAGCGGCAACGCATCACAGTTCTTCCTCCAGAACTTTACACATAGAGTTCTCAGATGTTTCCCCTGCAGAGTTTTTGCTTCAATCATACCTATACGGAAACAGCTGATGTTTCTGTAGGTACTGTATAATAGGCATGCTGTGATTTCCAAAACCGCAATGGTTTTTGAAATCGCAGCATATCCGCTGCCAATATTTTTCCGAAACGTATGGATGGGATCAGCCACTTTGCTGTGACTGTAAAATGCTGTGTTTTATTCTGCGGCATTTCCGCCATGGGCAAACCATGGTGTTTACGTCACATGGAGCCCCGGCCTAAAACCAAAAATGTTTTTGTTCCACTTCATATCCGATCATAGCACAGATTTTATAAATAAAATCTATCATTAGAAGTTATGGGCAACAGACAATGCTTTTATTTTAGACATTTTCATAAATCTCTCCCAATATGTATTACATTTTATTTCAGTCTGATAAACTAATTATTTGTATACATATGTTATCATTTATTTGTTTCATTTATTATACAGTTTCTATAACTTAGCAATACTTCATATTATCAGTGACCACATGGAATTCATTCTTCTCAATCCAGAACTAGAAGCAGATAACCAAAAATTGTTAATTTCTATGAAAACAAAAAAAAACAACATTTATTTCATAGAGCTTTACTTACAGATGTAAGGTTTGATGTCACATTGTCCATCACCAACTGTAGGTGACCTGGACAAACAATAAGAGCAACCTGGAAAAAAAAATCCTCCTTCCGACACAGAGCTGTGCGTCTGCACTGAAGTCTATGCCAACTTGTAGCCAGTGTAGATCTCAGGGGTCATTTATACCAGTCTTTTTTTGACAGACTTGTCTTATTTTTGTCTATTTTCATAGACCCAACAATAGATTCAAGTCTGTGAGGAATCTGTGAAAATGGATGGATGCAAAATGGCTGTGTAAAATGAATAGTTTTGTCCATTTTCACAGCGGTTTGTATCCAGTATTTAGCCTTTGGTATTGGGCTGAGCTACACTATCACGCACAGAGGTGAGTCTTTGCAGTGTAGGGCCCATCTAAAAAGGCCACCTTCTTACTGATAGATGGGCTCACACAATTTGACCAAAGTTTGTGCTAAGAGCCTTATTTCCATGTATTTATATGCAGTAGGCATAGCAGTAACGCTCTTAGCACTAGCAGAGTGCTGTTAGATGCTGTTAGGGGGCGTTCACACTTGAGTCCGTGTCCTCCCACTGGGTCTCCAGCCTAAGCCCCGTAGAAACTAGATAGGGGATGGCTTCTCAACGGTCAGTTTTAAAACCCACTCAAGAATTGCCATGTGTTATATATAATATTAGAGTGTTCTTGCATAGCACAGAGGTTATTGGACCTCTTCAGGAACAAGAGCCACTTGCCACTGAGATCTCAGCAGCTCTAGCTATGCCCCTGATCAACACACTATCTTAGACTACCAGAACACGAATATGTGCATTGACCCATTGATTTCCTTCAGTTACCTTGGGCTCCAAAACAGATAGGTATAAGATTTGCTCCCAGCGCCATGCACAGACTAGTGATAATACACAGACATGTGTATGGGGCCATAGAAAATAATGTATCAATGTCTAACTGTAAAAAACAAGGCTATCATACTGACAAAGCCCATGTTCATATGCATGGATCCTTACGTCTATGTAATATTTATATGAGCTGTTCCTGGCATATTCTGCACTGCTTAGTACTTATATTTCTATGCAGTCTTACCGAATGATCCTCTCATCAAGCGTGCACAGCTCCAGGACCTCGGCTGCATACAAATGATGTTTCCGCTACAATGGCCAATGGCTAAATCAATAAATGGAAAGGCATTGATAATTCACTAAGCATTTTAGGACAGACTGTGCTGGTACATGAGTTTGTTTAATATGAGTAATTAGCAGAGTCTCATAACAAGGTCTTTAGGTAATAAATAACATATTCGGAAATGATTTTCTTTTGTAGAAAAGAACATAGAAATATGCAGACATCACACAAAGATAAATGGTGCAGTGGGACTGATGGGGATTCAAGTAATAGCCAAGTCAGTAGAAATATCACAATCTGTATATAGTGTTATGAAGAAACAGACATTAAAAATCACCTACAAAAGTATGTCCACAGGGCATTGGTTTTCCGTGGACATATATACAATTGGAGTACACTGGAATTCCATCTATGGCTGTGGTGGCCCTGGGAATCACAATAGTGTCAGCCTGTAAAGGATTATGCACCAGAGGGAAATTGCTAGGGAATCATAATTCTAGGATATGGATATCAGAGCACATTAAATAATCCTCTCTAACCTTTAGCTCCATTGTAGACGACCATATGAGTGGTCAGTGTACTCTCCGGGTTTTTCCACATTGTTTAGAGTGTTTTGGTTTGCAGTTTGGGCACTCAGTCTCCTAAAGGTTCGCCATCACTGGTTTAATAAGTGGCAGACTGATTGGTAGAGAATAGAGATGAGCGAACACTGTTCGGATCAGCCGATCCAAACAGCATGCTCCCATAGAAATGAATGGAAGCACCAGTGACGCCGGACGGCCGCCGGCAAAATCAGCGTCACAGGTGCTTCCATTCATTTCTATGGAGCGTGCTGTTCGGATCGGCTGATCTGAACAGTGTTCGCTCATCTCTAGTAGAGAATTACAGTAGCCAAGAAAATAATGTTTTTTCCTCATTTGCCATACTAAGGATCATCACACTGTTACTTCACTCAGTACTTCCTTATTCCTCAGCAGTGGCTTGCAGCAGTTTGTGCATTTTGAATCTTCCTCCCCGTCTCCTATTCTTTAGTGCCACTGTCAGTGGGCTGGCCAAGAGGAACTTGAGGGAGCACAAGAGGGTACTATAATTTGCGGGCACAAAGAGGGTACAATTACTTATGGGTGCACTATTTCATGTACGGAGCACTAGTACTGTAATACTTGTGTATGTTACAAAAGAGCACTATTGGGTGCACTATTTCATGTACGGAGCACTAGTACTGTAATACTTGTGTATGTTACAAAAGATCACTATTACTTGTTGGGGCAGAAATAGGAATTTTTACTTTTGGGCACTATTAGCTTTTAAAGAGTATAAATGGGGTGTTGTTACTGTGAAGGAGCACAAAGAGGCAGCTATCCTTGTAGAGGACAAAGAAGGCTGTCCAAACTTCTGCACTATTTTCTGGTCATATGTTACAGCGCAGGAGACATGTCCGGCTATGATTTTATGCTTTTAGGTTTCTTGTAGTACTCTGTTTGAACACAGCACTAACCTATCCCTTCCACTGTTTGCTTCCCTCTGCTCCTCAGTTTGCTTATGTGATTAAAATCCTTCCTTTCCAATCAAGCCTGGGGCGGATTCCTGACATCGTCTATATAGTTTTGTAAACCACACCTGAGGGTTATCTAATAGCCTCTCTTGAGCACACTAGCTTTTTTTCCTGTATCTCTGATCTTCTTTTTCCAGACCTCTGACCTCTGTTTTATGTAGACCAGGGTTGAGCCGATCTTGAGATTTCAGGATAGTTTTTAAAATCCGATTTCCGATCATTTTCCATTCGAACCCGATCCCAATTCCGATCCCAATGCAAGTCAATGGGATTTTTTTAATAATTGAAGTTCGGATTTTAAAACCGATCCTATTCACTACACAGCATGGAGTCTAAAAATTGAATGCTTTAATTGTTAGACTCCACGCTGTGTACTGATTAAAAAAAATCCTCTGGCTACTTAGTCCCCCCTGCTGTCCACTTACCTGCACAGAAGCACTGCCGCTGGTCTGGTCCCCACTGTTCTCGCTCCTCTTCTCGCCTCGCTGCCCCCGCCTCCCAGGTAATTATTACAGACCTAGGAAGAAGGCAGGGCTTCTAGGAGAGTGTGGGCGGGTACAGTGCAGGGAGATGTGACCAATGTTAGCTAGACTCCCATTAGAATGAATGGACGCAGCCGGCGCGCAGGGGGTTAAGCGGCCGGATGCCGGCACGGGCTGTGTGCCGGCTGCATCCATTCATTCCTATGGGACCTAACTAACATTGTTAACTTTTCCCACAATGCTTGGCCTGTAACAAAGCATTGTGGGAAATAACCTCTGACCTCGATCCCGCCTAAAAAGATCAAGATCGGAATTCCGATCGCGATTGTGAAATTTACTCGATCGCCAATCGGAATCCGATCTTTTCGAATCTCGATTGCTCAACCCTAATGCAGACCTGTCTTTTCTTCTTTGTCTTGTCTGCGTTTCTGTTTTCACTTGAGTCATAGGAAGGGACCATCTCCAGGTTGTCCTCTACCGCTCAGACAAGCTGAGGCAAGCAGGTAGGGACTTCTGGGTGGGTCTAGTATTAGGGCTCACTGTCCTTGTCTTTCTTTCTTTTTTGTTCCGGGATTTGTGCAGCGCCCATAAATCACAGGATTTGTGTCTCTAAATCTTAACTGCAGACAACAAATAATCTGAGCTTGTTAGTCTTGTGTCCTAGGTTTGTTTCTTGTTATATACACATATGTGACAACCAGGCAGTGCATAGCCATAAATCATATTCCCTGACCACAAGCCAAAGAACAATGGTGCTGGATAAAAATAATCAAACAGGTAGAAAGACAATATATAAGTTATAATAGTACATTTCTTTTGAAGGGAAAAGTACTTACTGTATAATACAACAAAAGATGAATTAAAAAACCTTACAAGCTTTAGATATTGTACATTTAGTTTCAGTTAAATCTAAATATAACATTACTGGCCTTCTGTTCAATAATACAGTTAATGAAATATTGCAGAAGTACAATAACCATCCCTTAAAATATAATTTAATCTGAAATGCATTATTGGATTGACATTCTCTCTGAAACATTGCGTGTAAAAGGTGGCAGGCACCAGAGTAATGTCACAGAGTACTACTTAACAAAATTGGTAATGGATATTTGTAATAGCTTCCCACATAAAATTGTTAAGCAGGACAGGAAGGAGACTAGAAAATATAGCACTAATAAAGAAGAACAACTCAGAAAGTAATATCCTAATGTAAAAAGAGCATTTCCACCTAAAACTAAATAGAACTCATTGAATTATTCTCTTCTGTCAAGTTGTTAACATTCTATGCAGCTCTTTTCATTTTGTTTTTTTCCTCCCTGTTTTTGAATCGCTACAACAGGAAACAGCTACAAATGCAGCTATGCCGGGGTTGTCACCAAGCTGTCCCCGAGTGGTATACTGCCTAGTTATGCAGCACTTTGGTGACAGGTAATGTACAGATGTATCCTTACTTATCTGATCTCTAATTTGGTTAAGAACGCCCAAAAGTCAACACAATAGCACAGCTGCAGTTCAAACCACAAGAGACGTATCTGTCCAGCCAAGGAGACTGTAAGAAAGCACACATTTCTATGCATAGTTAGACACATTTTCTATTCTTTGAGTTGCATTATTGGTATATTTATTGTCTGCCAGTTTACCTAGCCACAGATATACTGTAAGCAGTGGCATAACTAGGAATGGCGGGGCCCCATGGCAAACTTTTGACATGGGGCCCCTCCCCCCAACCAACGCCAAAGACCCTGACTGACCCCTGCATTCCTGCACGTACTATTATGCCCTATAGTGGCCCCTGTACACAGTATGATGCCCCATAGTGGCCCCTGCACACACAGTATAATGCCCCATAGTGGTCCCTGAACACACAATATGATGCCCCATACTGGCCCTTGTACACAATATTATATATATAGTGTCCCATTGTGGACACTCATGAACAACTATTATAGTATGGGGTCTTTTCAGACGCCAGAGTATAATAATCGGAGACCCAGGGGGAATACAAACATAAAAAACACTGTTACTTACCGGTAACTCTCCCTGGCTCCGCTGTACTCCCCGCTGATGTTGGCCATCTTCAATGATATATGGAACGTCACATGACCCAGGCCTGCATCGTGATGCATAAGGACGCAGGCCCAGGTCATGTAATGTCAGGGACGTCACACAAGTAGGCCCGAAGCCGGCCTGGAACCAGGAGTGGTAAGTAAATAGGGCCCGTTACCGGATGGAGTTACTCCAGCTGGTAACAGCCTATTAAAAAAAAAAAAATGCAGTCATAGCAGCTGTCGCCAGGCCCTCTATTGTCCTGGGCCCTGTGGCAGCCACTACTGTTGCTACCCTGGTAGTTATGCCCCTGACTGTAAAGGTGTGTGTTTCACAGCTCTTTACATAATAATTATCAATCCATCCTTTATAGGTCCTTACAATATCTTTGGTTGTAAGCATTATATTTAGCTGTTTCATAGCTAGGGTATGTTTGAACCATTAGTGAAGTCTATTGTTCTCACCTGTCATAGGATCAGAGCAATGGACTTAAAGGGGTGTTCCAACTTTTTTGTTATTTAATAAAGCAGCCGATGGGCCCACAAACATATAAACTTTTAATTTTATCTCCCAGAAGCTACATTCAGGACTTTCTAATATAACAGAAAAAAAAAAAAAAAAAAAAAAAAAAAAAAACCATGACACAAGAAAGCTTTTTTCATGTATTTTGAAGTAAATGAGAACGGATGTAGACAGAAAGGGTTCCCCCTGCATCAGTCACTCTTGGACCCTTAGGGTCCATTCACACGGAGGAAAATGGTGAGGAATTTGGTGTGGAATTTCAGCGCTGAAAAAAAAGCCTTCCATTGACTTCAATGGGTTCCTTAAAAAGTAACCTATTGAAGTCAATGGGAGTTTTTTTTTTCAGCGCTGAAATTCCACACCATTTTCCTCCATGTCAACGGACCCTTACTGTACTTGGCATGAAATCCTTGCAGAGCGCCAGCAATCAATTTAATACCTTGAGTGCCGTGATTACTCTATTGAATTATACTTACGGCAACACAGGTGTTTCCCTATAGGTATAATAGAAGCAGAAAGTCTGCAGACGAAAACTCTTTGAACTTTCTTTTTTTTTTTTTATGTAGATTATGGGCCCCACATAGAGCACACAATGTACATTTTTTTCCTATCAATACATCTTTGGAATATGGGATGGAAATACACGCAAACACAGGGAGAACATACAAACCCCTTGAAGATGTTGAGGTTTTTTTTTTTTTTTTTGCCCTTGCCGGGATTTGAATACCAGGACTCTAGCGCTGCAAGGCTGCAGTGCTAACCACTGAGCCACCGTGTGGCCCTTAACTCTTCGAACTTTCTGTGCAAGCCACTGTGGGAAGAACTGTGATGTGTTGCTGCCACAGTTTTTTCCACAGTGATTTTTTTGCTGTGGGATGTCACATGGAGCCTTAGCCTAAGGCCCGCATAGCAAAACAAAACTAAAAAAAATGTGGTGGAAAAAACACAGTAAAAAAGTACTTGAGCATTTTTCTCAGCATTTTTCTCCCCATATAAATATATAGGCTAAACAATCACAATCCCACAGCTAAAAAAAAAAAAAATGACGCATTTTTCAAAAACACACTCGTTTTTGAAAAGCAGCTTTAGCGTAGTGTGGTTTGCTATTGAGCTGTAGAATCGTTGCAGTCTATAAGCATGCAGCTCAGCATACCCATGTGGACTGCAGCTGAAGTTCAATAGTCAAAATCGCTGCTTCCAAACACTTCTCAGTAGTCCCAGCCAAAACTACTAAATCAGCTCTGCTTTCTCCATTACTTATTGTATTGCACATCATCTATAACATAGCAGCACAGCTAAGAGTTTGACCTGTACATAACCTTCCAGTCTTTGCCAAATGACCCCATTACCATCACCTACATTTTCACAGGCGAAACATGATGTGTGTTTCCAGGTGCTGATCATCAATTCCATTTGTTAACGCAGGAAATTTTATTCTATATTATGCAATATTATATTTATTTCTAATTTGTGCAGCAGCAGAAAAATGTTCCCTGAATCAATGAATACTAAATAGAAATTCTGTGCTAACTGCACCGTATACACAATATGCCAAGGTTACAAAGCATTCTCTTCTGCAACTGAGATCTGTCTCTATAGTAAATGTCCTGGCCACACTGATATAACGATCCACTAAGGACAACTAATATTTACATGTCTCATGTTTTATGGATTCACCAGCTCCAAGTAGTAATCTGCAATATGCTGCATTTTATCTTGTTGTTAATCACAATCCTTAATCTGACTGACGTGACAGATGGCTTTATTACTATTACTGTTCTACAAATGTGAAGAGATAGATTTCTCTGCATATTTGGAAGACAATTAACCTGCAGCAAGTGGAGAAACTAAAAGAAAGCCAAGAGGAAACAGGTATAATTTCCAGCTGTAGGCAAATTGGTCAGAATTAAATCCACCACTCGGCATCAGCACTCAGTAATACCATTCAGCGCGCAGATCTACCAGTCAGTGGGCAGGTCTATGCTCACTGACTAGTCCTAGAAGCAATGGGGCTAATTAGACTGACCCCTCGTTTACATTTGCATTTGATAATCCATTCGGGGGTCTGCATGGCAAGCAATGTGACAGTGTGCAGTGAAAGCACACGGACCCCATAGACTATAATAGGGCCAGTGTGCTCTCTGCGTGGTGTCCGCATGGAACATACAGACAGAAAAGTACTTTGTGATCTACTTTCATATCCGCATGATTCATGCGGGCAGCACATGGAGAGTACATGGTCCCCATTATAGTCTATGGAGTCCATGTGCTTTCATTGCATAACGCTTGCTAATACGTTTGGTACTCCATTCGGGGGGGGTTCCCATCTGGACTCCCCGAACGGATTACCAAATGAAGATGTGAATGAGGGCTGAGCCTGCGCCGCCGATTCTGTGGCTGATTCAGGCTGATTCACATGTCTTCTTCCTGCGCTGGCCGTCAAACTTCTAAGCCTCACGCAGAGCCAACTGCACATGCCGGCTTTCACAAGAAAAATGACCGCTTACACCGTAAATAAGCGGCCATTTTCTTGTGGCCTATGGGCATGCAAGAGTACTTTCGCAGAATTGGGGACACCCCCAGTGCTGCGAGAGAAGACAGTGTGGGCCCCTGTATGCGGCACGGAGAAGACATTTAAAGATAGCAGAAGAACAGCCTTTCTTAAGGCTATTCCTATGTGTTAGTCACAAAAAATAGTTTTTTAATAATTTGATCCCTTTAAACACCACCAACAGAGGCAACATAGTCTTTTGACTGTTCAATATGTACCACAGTATCAACTAAGGGAGCTTTAACGGTACCAGTACATTGACACTGATATTTGGAAGCTATGCTGCTATCTTTATATCATTTTTGTACTTAAGGCTAAGGCCTCATGATGCGGAAACATACTGTTTTTGACTGCTGCGGACACGACACGGATGCTGTGTTTTATAGTACCAGCAAGGTGAATGATATTGTGGTTAATCCCATCCACATACTACAGACAAAAAAAAAGCAGCAGCAGAACTGCGTTTTTTAAAAACATATCATGTCAATTTTACCTGCAGAAATTCTTATCCCTTTTTTACATTTTCCTTGTAGATTTAATAAGGGAAGAAAAAATGCAGAGAAAAACAAAGCAAAAACACAATGGAAAATGCAGCTGCCAAAAACTAGATGTGTTTCCACTGTGGTTTGCTACGTGGGGTCTTAGCTGAATCATAATGCTTTGTTTATATATTTGTACCATATATCTAGTTCTCTTGTATGGTGTAACTCTGTCTGGGTGCTTTTATTAATACGTTGTTTGCTTTGTATACAGACTTGTCCTTCCATATCTTGCCTCTTGTTTGGAAATATCTGAATGTATGACTTGAGACATCAGCAGACTACAACTTTTTATCATCATCTGTCTGTATCCTGTTTGTAAACTTCAGACTAAGGCGCACAACAACAATAACATATAATCTACTGGCAGATTATCAGGATAACTGATAATCAGATTTACCCTGAGCAACCCCACGTGTTATCAGGTCATTCCCACAGCTCATGGCAGCAAATCTAATAAGCAGATTATATAATGTAATTGCTATTTACAGCCCTTGTTCAGTGAAGTGTTACCGATGGTTGGAGGTTACATTGTAGTCACTACCATTACCATTTTTCTTACATTTTCTGCAGTTTAAATTGTTGGGTTCATACTAGAGGACCAGAACAATGGAGAGGAGGACCATTAAAATAGCGATAACACACAGAGCTTGATGGACCCCATTGACTATAATGGGGTCTGTTAGGAGTCCATCGTTTTTGAAACTGAAACCGGCGGAGGAAAAAGTCCTTTGACTTTCAGGCACAGAAGCGAATGTGGCTTTAGTAGCTTTCTAGTATGAAACACTGTCCAAACACATCCAAAAGTCTTAGCTTTTTGGACCTTGTGAGGGCATCATCTAGGAAGGAAGGAAGATGTATTTGTGGGTTAACTATTGCCACAACTGAATTGTAGAGATGAGCTTGTCCTGAAAATAGAAAATATCTTAACACATGTAAGATAGAAAAAACCAAATCGACCCTCACGTTTCTCTTAAACTTTCTCTTGCTTTACTTCATCATCAAACATTGTGCAATAATATACCATAGACACAAACTGTATGTGGCAAGATGCAGCAAAAAAAAAGACATTTTCACAGTTTTCCTTTCCTGATGACTTTCTGCTTCAATTATACTTGACATGCTGCAACTTACAAAACTGCAACAGTTTTTGAAATCATACTATGTTTGCATTTCAACAATGTGGTCAATGATCTGTAATACAGCAATCCAGCATAAAAAATCTGAGTTCAGAGCCTCACTAAGGCTGAGGCTCCATGTTGCGGAAACGCACATTTTTTTGTTGCGATTTTTCTTTGACCCAAAGCCAAGAATGTCTACAAAATGAATGAGAAATAAATAGGAAGTTCTTAAACTTCTATCTTCTGCTCAATCCATTCCTGGCTTTGGTTCATAAAAACACAACAAAATCTGCAACAACAAAAAAAAGCTGTTTCCGCAACATTGGGCCTTAGGCTAAAGTACAAACTAATAGCAGGCACCTGGGTGGGCAAGAACAGAGTTTAACCCATTGAGAACACAGCATAAGTACCTTAAGGACCAGGCCTCTTTTTTCAAAACTGACATGTCAATTTATATGGCAACAGCTTTGAAACGCTCACACAAGGGATTTCTAAATTGTTTTTTTCTTGCCACATTGTACTTCATGTTAGTGGTAAATATTGATCAATATTTTTGTATTTATTAAAAAAATGGGAAATTTTTTTGGGGAAAAAAATCGCAATTTTCAAAATATGAAATACTCTGCTGTTCAGACAGATAAGTCATACCACCCAAATACATTAATGAATCTACCATATCTCTGCTATATATAGGCATCATCATTTAACCATTTTTTTTTATTTATTTTGGACATTAGAAGGCTTACATATGTAACTATGGTTTTCCAGATTTATAAGAAAATTTCCAAATACTAAAATTAACATATTCTCAAGGGTTTTAAAGAGGACCTTTCATGTCTTCAGGCACATGCAGTTTTATATACTGCTAGAAAGCCGGCACTTTCTGTTATGTGCCCCAGTGGAAGAGCTATTAGTGTGTTTCCGAGAGCTCTTCACTGTCAGAAGGGCGGTCTTGACAGTCTAACTGGGAACGCCCCTCCTGACAGTACTGAGTGTAGTGCTATACTGTGGGGGGCATTCCTTACTGCCCAGCGATGACGCTGAGTGGTGAGGAACGCCACCCCAGTACTCAATAGATTCCATGTCGCATTTACAAAAGCATTAAAATACCAGTAGAATGGAAAAGATCCCCTTTTATAGTGGCTATTTTAGGGTCTCTGCAAATGTGACATGGCATCCAAGCACCAACAATCTAAAACTGCGCTCCAAAAGCACATAGCGCACCTTCACATCTCTGTACTGCTGTGTGCCCAAACGGCAGTTTAGACCCACATGTATGACACTGGTGTACCCAGGATAGCATACTTAACAAGGTCATATGTGGGTATAAACTGCTGTTTGGGCACAGCCGAGCACAAAAAGGAAGGAGCGCTATTTTGGTTTATGGAGCACAGTTTGGGTTTTGGATGTGATGACACTTTTGCAGAGCCCCTGGATTGCCAGTAAATTGGAATCTACAGACATATGACCCCGCTTTTCAAACTACACCCCTCAAGGGATTTATCAAGCGGTGTAGCCAGCATTTTAACCCTTGAGGTTGTATTAATTTAACTTCCAGAAATGAATGCATGGCTGGTAATGAAAAGTGAAAATTGCAATTTTTTCAGATACGCCATTTCAATGCTCAATATGTTGTGCCGAGCTTCTATAAGCAGAGACACACTCTGAAAACTGTATCCTTGGCACAACAGCTTTTGGATCATTCATCTCTGATACATATTGTGCACTGAAATTACATATTCCTGGTAGAATTGCTATTTTCAGCATCAGCTGCATATTCATTTCTGGAAAATAAACTATAGCAACATTTGGGGATTAAAAATGCTTACTGTAGTTTCCAAAATGGGGTCATGTGTCAGGGGATTCTACTTTACTGGCATTTCAGGGCTCTGCAAAAGTGGCACCCTGTCTAAAAACTAAACCGTCTAAATATGTGCTCCAAAAACCAAAAAAGCGCTCCTTCTCTTCTGTGCTGTGGTGCCCAAATAGCAGTTTATACCTACATATGAGATTACATACTGTACGTTATCATGAGCATTAGTTTCCCAGAAGTGTAAGCTGTGTAGAGTACATTGGGGAACATCAATTTCCGCAGTAGCTCCTATGATTGTGGGGTCACTCTGGGGATCATCTTATACATTCTCTTCCTGCCACAGCCAGTTTTGTTCTAATGATTTAGCGATTTTGTTGGTTTTTGTCTTCACATTGTGGAAGCTACAGTATTTTTTTTTCCTGGTGATGTAGCCATATGAGAGTTTGTTTTTTGTAGTATGAAATGCATTTTGTAATGATGGCATTTTTGGGTTTCTATAACTTATTGACTAAATTGTATTAACTCTTTCTCAGCTGTGCTTTTTATTGATACTTTTTTGAGAACATATGGATTTTCAATCACTTTTTATGGCAGACATGGCGAAACATCATTACCTCCGATGTTTTTATCCACTTTTTTTTTCCGATATTCACCAAGTTTGGTTAAATAATGTTTCGGATATTTATTTTTATAACTTTATTTATAGACCCAGACGGCAGCTCCATACTATTATGGCATGTATCAAATAAGGATTAAATAGCCCTCCTCATCTACTGATTATATGAGCATAGGACAGCCCTGAAAACTGCTGAAGCTTCATATGTTGGCACAGTAACCTTAAAAAAACAGAAGCTAGCTGTTTAGCACACTTAGAATCCTAACACTCCGTCTTCTCTGGGCCAAAGCTCATTTAAAATGGACAGGCAAAAATGGAAAACTGTTCTGTGGTCAGATGAATCAAAGTTTGAAACTTTATGGAAACCACAGATGCCTCTATCAACGTCTCTCTTTCATTGAAGGCCTGGCATATTTTGGCAAGATAATGCTAAATCACATACTGTATCTATCACAACAGCATGCTTTGCAACAGAAAAATGCTGAATTGGCCTCCCTGTAGTCCAGATCTTTCACCAATAGAAAACATTATGAAACAATAAATCAAACAAAGAAAACCCAGGACTGAGCAGCCTGAATCCTAAGTTAGGCCGTAAACTCCACGGTTTGGTCACAGCATTTTACAGTCACTCCAAAGTGGATGGGATTCTAGAAAATCCCATCCACACATTGCTGAAACATACGCACAGCGGACACACTGCGATTTCCAAAACTGTTTGGAAGTCGCAGCATGTCAATTATACCTCTGGAAACATCAACAGTTCCCATATAGGTATAATTGAAGCAGGAAACCTTTGCGGAATTTCTGTGAAAAAGCAATGCAGGAAAAACCACAATGTGTTGCCGCTGTGGTTTTTCCTGCAGTACTGTTTTTGCTGCGACTCGCTACATGGAGACTTAGGGAGGGTTCACACGGTGTAACGTGCCGCGTGATGTGGCACATCTACGCCGCGGGACCCTTTGCGGGCCGTACACGCTCCCATTGATTTCAATGGGAGCGGGGATCGTATGCACCACACTAGTTTGCGGCCGTAATTTTGCCGGGAGGCCTGGGAGGATCGTGGAGAGGTAAGTAACAGTGTTTGTTACGTTCCCTTACCTCTCCCAGTCCGCCGATCATTATACTCATTATGCAAAGACCCCCGAGTATAATGATAGTATTTGTGGGGCCCGCTGTGTCACTTACCGATCCTGGCCCAGCCAGGATCGGCAAGTGAATAGGGCCCGTAACGGCCCATAACTGTCACCAGGCCCCCTAATGGCCCAGGCCCTGTGGCAGCTGCCTCCGCTGCCTCTACGGTAGTTACGCCCCTGAAGATAATCCTTTAATAGTCCCACCATGGGGAAATTCATTGTGTTACAGCACCACGGATAAGACAGTAATATATTGCAAGAAAGAACACATACTGTATAAGCTCATAGCAGATAGTACAATATACTAGGAGTCATAGCAACTAAAAAGAAAAGAAAGACTTCAGAATCATTTAGTTCTCTGTGCGGAGTGATCTCTGCTTAGCCTGATGTTGATTATACAGCCTGTACACAGTTGGGATTATACAGCCTGTTCACAGTGGCCCCACACAGCATTATATGCTCCCCACAGTGGCCCCCAACCAGTATTACATGCTCCACAGTGGCCCCACCAAGTATTACATGCTCCCAACAGCCTCCCTTCACTTCAGTGATATTATTATACTCTGGGGTCTGCTGATTGGGCCTCAGTGGTTACATGGGACGCACTGATGTCATTATGCCGACGTGCCCCATGTGACCACTGGGGACCAATCACAGGCCTCAGTGACATGACGGAAGAGCACCGAAGAGGACACTGAGCACAGGATAGGTGAGTATAAGCATTTATTATTTTAAGTCACCTCCCCTGGGCTGGCATCAATTGGAAAGGGGCCTGGCGATATGCCAGGGCCCCTTCCCATTAACAGTATGTATAGCGGTCAGGGAACCAGGCTTTCTTTGACTGCTATCATAGTGCTTTCATAGTGCTATCATATCATGGTCTGCGGCCCACACCCCTTGCGACCGTGATCGTTACGCCACTGGGTATATATAATTTGTGTGAAATGTATATGTATGTAATGTGTATTTGTAAATGTGTGATATATATGAATTGTGTTATGTGTATATTGTGTATTTTTAGATGTGTCCTTCCTTACCTTATCCTGTGTAGGTCATTATGCTACACAAAGAGAAAAGGTAAGAATGGAATATATTAACATCAGGAAATAGGATTAATAAAATATATCACCTCAATGTTTATATCTATGGCTGTTTAGTTGAACACACTTTCACATTCTGACATCTTTCATGACAATTATCAGGAATTAGATATTGTTTATATAAGCCAACTACTGTAAACCTCTTATACTTTTCAGTTGTCTCTTCTCAGAGTAACAAAGGTTTATCAGCGCTTTATATGTAGTGTATGCAGTGAAAACACACAACACATAAAAACATAACATTCACGGTATAAGCAAGAAGACCTTTATCTTATTTTTGAATATACATTATCCTTTGAGGTACACAAATGAAAGCAAAGAATAAACAGATGTCAGAAAGATAAATGGTCACGTCCTTGCCAAGGATACAGTACGGTACATTGCAGAGCTGCATACCCTCAGCACACAAGGATGGCTTGACTTGAAAACTGCATTGACAATTTTCTGTAAAGTATTGACACGGTCACAAATAATTTATTCTATATAAAATAAATGGTTCATGGTGACATATGGTAAAACAAACACACAAATATAAGCTTATATACAACTTTGATCCTGCGGTCATTATTTTTATGATTGGCATATATAACAATCTTCTAGCTACATATACTACATACATAATGGCTGCTATTCTCACACAGTGATCCTGTTGTAACAGGGGTGAATGATTTTTAATAGACTTCTTTCCAAAACTATTGTTCTTGTAAGTGTATTGCTCTTTATATGGCTGGGTGGTCCTTTATTGTTGTGACTAGGGCTTCTTTCTCATCATCTATGAGTGCAGGTTTGCCTTCTTTCTTGTGTCAAAATCTGACTTATTTTATTTGATTAAAAAAAAGGGGATTACGTCGGTTGTCCAAGTTAGGTGTCCATTATACAAAGAGATAGCATAAAGAATAACAACATAGAAATATAAAATAGTGATTGCAGGATAAGAAGTAAAATTGTATTTATTATGCTACCTATCAACTATTTCCTATTCATCCTATAGCACCTTTAATTCTTCCTAGGACCAGCCCACCTCTGTAGCAATTGGACAGTTAATTTGCATAATCAATGGTATAAGAATTCCCTTCTCCACTATCTCTTTGTGTTTTTATTTTTCCTCCTTCTTTCCTAAGTGGCCCACAGGTGGTTTTTACTTCTATACGTGTTTTTTTGTTTCCTTGTTCACATTTCCCAGGCTATATCTGAGGGACTCTCAGATAGGTTTTAAAATCGTGCCTGATGGTTCCTCCTGTTCATGAGTGAGCTACTACAAGCCTATTAGTCATGCCCTATAGCCGCCATTCTGGCCGGAGTCAGCTGGCACCGCATCCTCTGGCACTTGGGGCACCTGTTCAACATCAGTGAAGGAGGAGTAGCTGCAGTAGAAGCTCAGAGACCAGAGCAGGTACAAAATCTCGGCAAGAGGATTCCTTGTACGTACGTTGCATCACGGGGGGGAGCAGAGCTCCGAGACTCTTTTTTCATACTTGCAGATGTCAAGTGGTAAAAGGGTGCATTCAAACGGAGTAAACGTGGCACGCAAGGCACCGCGTTTACGGGACGTTTGCGCTGCATTTTTGACGGTGCATGTTTGCGCGCCACGTTTGGGCCGGGTTCACACGGAGTATTTTGGTTCGTAATGTGGAACGTAGACACCGTATACGCGGCACTATTTTGCGGCCGTGATTTTGAGGCAGCCTCAAAATAGCACCACGTATACGGTACCGGCTCCAATTGAAAACAATGGGAGCGTATACGGCCCGCAAAACCTCCCGCGGCGTCTACGTTCCACATTACGAACCAAAATGCTCCGTGTGAACCCGGCCTTACTCCATGTGAATGCACCATAAGAGGAAGCATAGAACTTCTATAGAGTGTCAGCAGTTGTTGCCTGATGTATGTATAGTCTGTACTCAGAGTCAAGTCTCTCCTTCAAGTCTTCATGAATTTTCTACAACTAAGCAGAAGACTAAAACTGAACACTACATTAGTTGTCTCCAACAACCTTCCTGAAAATTACCCTTCCAATATCGGTATTCATGTTTCTGAAGATGGACAGATGACTGATAAAGAGGCTAAAAAGTTTTTTTCTTGGAATTGTGTATGTCTAGCAAAAAAAATCAAGCAGGATTTTTCTCATTCGTTTGAATCGTCTAACTCTTCTGAGGAGAGCTTCAGACATCAGAATCAGATTCAGACATGATGATTTCTGAAGATAATTATTTGTTTAAATAAGAAAATACTGATAAATTAACTAATACGTTTAAAAAATATTATGGAAACAGGACAGGCTGTCTCTTCCTCTATGGACAAGGAAAGCTTGTTTTATTTCCCCAAAAAAGGCTACAGTCCTTCCTGGGCATCCGGTCTTGAAATAGAGGTGAAGTGGAAATTTCTGGCTAGAAGATTTGAGTTTGGCTCCAGATTTAAAACTGTGTATAAATTAGATTGTAAGGAATGTGAAGCTTGGGAAGAGTCTGCTAGAGTTGATCCAGCAGTGGCGAACCTGTCTAGCAATTTTTTTTTTTCTGGCAGATGATTCATATCTTCTTATGAAAAAAATCATATGTCTCATTGGCAGCCTTATCTAAAGACACCATGGCAGCAGGTTATGTGCATTAAGATTATGGCTGAGTCAGTTGCTAAGAGACATTCAAGATGGTATTTCCAGGGAAGAATTAGTAGAGCAATTCTATTCCCTTAAATTGGCTGTAGACTTTGCTTCTGACTTTCCTTTAGATACATTAAGAATTGCCGCAAAACGACTAGCATTCACCAATGCAGCAAGAAAAGCCATATGGCTGAAACCTTGGACTGAAGAAGCTACTTCAAAGTACAATCTATGTTCAATACCTTGCAAAGAATAAACTATATTGACAGAAAAATTAAAAGTTATGAATTTTTGGAAGGCAAGGAAGGGAAATATGAAGAAAGTCACTGAGCATTAACATACAAACTACCCTGTGTCTTTAAAGGGTTAAAGGAATATTTCAAGTATTTTTTTTCCTGCTGCAGAAATTTAAAATAGAAAAAAAATTGTGCATTCACTTTTAGTCTCTACAGCAGGAAAAGCCACTGCAGCAGAATTTTTTTTTTTTTTACGTGGAACACCCCTTTAGGCTACGTTATGAAAAATGCAGCATTTTTGCTACTGTGGAAAAGCCACAGCAAAAAAAGGGTGTGTTTACAGTTCCTACAACGTAAATAAGATTCTGGCTAATCTCATCCACACATTGCAGAAAAAATCTGTTGCGAAAAATCTGTGTTTTCAAAAATAACTGCTTATTTGAAAATTACAGTCTATTATATCAATGTCACTGTCTTTTTCTCTATAGGTTTAACTAGGGAAGAAAATCTGCTGAGAAAACTTTAGCTTTGTTTCACTATGTGGGGCACTAGCCTTAAAATAATTATTGTTTGGAAAATAAAACTAAGATATAAAATTGTACTTCTGCATTCAGTAGTGGTGATTTTAATATATGACACTGTGTTGGGGACGGGGTTTTCTATACGATTGAAAGGTGTATTTTTACATAAGAGCTGTGTATATAGAGATCAGTAAGGAAGAAATAGCTTGTAAGCACTTGCGGGCAGGGCCCTCTACCCCACTGTGCCAGTCGGTCATTGTTAGTATTATATCTACCTGTATATTCTGTGTACTGTATGTAACCCCCAAATGTAAAGCACCATGGAATTAATGGTGCTATAATAAATAATAATAATAATAATAAAATTTCTGTCTTCTCTTGTGGTAGCCTATGCTGCTAGAAGTCCCTGTCTCCCCGTGGCATACTGTGCCGTACCGATTATAATATGGGACGGCATATCTCCGGGAGGCAGGAACTCCTAGCAGCATAGATAACTATACTGTTAGGAGTCCCTCTTCCGGCATACTGTTTAGGCCGGTATACACACGAACAACACATGGACTAGTCGTATGAATGCAGGGTAGTCTTTACTCTGCTGGCTTATTAGCAAAGAAGATATAAGAAATGTTTATTTTCCCCCTGGATGTTCTGCTTTGTTTTCAGCTCTTTTCCAATAATCACATCAGAGCAGATTATCTGCAGTTAATAAGACTTCAACAGATGATACAAAACATTGAAAAAAGATTGTATTTTAACAGTAGTATGGTTTGTATAAAGCAATCTAGTATATACAGCGCTGGTTTATGCCTACAACTCTATTATACAATATGATAAAATAAAGCCTGGTGTAGTTTAACCTACTACAACCTAATACAAGGCATGTTTTGTTATAAAGAAGGACAATGTTACTCCCTGACTCCTGTTACATTGTTTTGATTTGTTAGTTATTTCATTTGCTTGCGCTAAGCTGCCTCAACAGTCTCAGATTGCTAAACAGAACCAAACGCAGGATGTTTGCTCTTTGATTCTTGGCACAGGTCACGAGAAAGGAAACATGAGTGACTTTCATTAAATTCTTTGCTACCCTTCTAAATTACCATGCACCTGTGTGATAACCATCATCACAGTTTATTACAATTTGGAAAAAAAATACTTTTTTTGTGCCAAAACCAGGATATGTTGCTAAGGGGAAATGAATACTTCAAGAATGACAAAGAAAAAATGTTCTACATTGTGGCAGATATTTATGGAATTGTAAGTAAGAAGACTTCAAGTACTAAGAAAGTGTACCGTAATAAAAAGTGTTACATTCCAGCTCAACAAATGACTATTATCATATCACAAAAGTCATCTTGGAAACACAACAATACTGTACTTCATGGCAGCATGGAAAAAAAAACACCGAGAAAGGATCCAGCAGCAGGTCTGTCATTATTCTTATAATAAATATGGTAGGGGGCTGATTACATGGTGGAAGTTTCCAGTGGTAGGTTGTATTTGGTCTCCATGTAACATCTTATTGTTACCTGAAAGTGTATTTTCCCAATCCCACGGTACAACAACTGCTTGTATCTGCTTCTCAGACACAGTATATTAAGAGTTCTAGAACACCAGATACATATTTTCAGTGTAAATTTCAGGACCCTTATATCAAGCACAGGTCAAATCTATGAGGTGTTGTATTATGTATACATGTGCCACTGGTATATACAGAAAGTATTGTTTATGGTTGGTATAAAAGGAATATATCATGTCCAAAGAGCACTAAAAATGCAGTCATAACATTATTATAGGAACAATTTAGAAAACAAATGATAGTACAAAGCCTGGTGATAATATTAACATGATAGATAGAAAACAAGTCAAGTTCAGCAGAATAATTCTCCCCATTAGTTTTGATAATATATACTTAGTTCTTCTGCCACATAACCATGTTATGACTTTGTTTAACCCACATGGGTTGCATACTATTACGTACTAGGCGCCTGGTACTTGGCGCACATGGAGGTTATAGTATGGTTGCCTGCTCAAATAACAAGAAAAATACAAAAAAAATTGCTTGCACAGTGTGTAGGCAAGAATCCAAAAAAATCGACAAATCAAGAACAGATCTGTCTGCAGTAGGAAGGGGATGTGCTGTGCATATATTAAGGTACACCCCAAATTTAGAGCTTGCAAGGGACAATAAAACAGAAATGACACCTCCCATTCATAGGAGCTACTAGGGAACTAGCAGGAAATTTGGTGTACCCAATATACTCCACACATCTTACCTATTCACTTTTCTCCATCCGCTGTGCTTTCACATCTGGGAAACTAATGCTTGCTACAACCCTTGATAAATTCTTTGATGGTTGCAATTTTCTAAATGGGGCCACCTCCACTTTTCTGGTACCTCACAGGCTCTACAAACATGGCAGATGACAGATGTCCAGATACCAAACAGCTAAATCTGCGGTCCAAAAGCCACATAGCGCTCCTTCACGGCTGTGTGCCCATACTACAGTTTAGGTCCACATGTTTGACACTGGTGTACCCAGGATAACGTATTTAATGTCATATGTGGGTATAAACTGTTGTTTGGACACAGCTGGGCAAACACGGAAGGAGCACTATTTTGGTTTCTATAGCACAGATTTAGATGAGTGTGCCAATGTTAATAAAATCTGTGAAAGCTGTAGGGTCAAAATGTGCGGGATTCTCTGAGGGGTGTAGTTTCAGGGTCACGTGTAAAACAGGGTCACGTGTGGGGGTTTCCATTGTATTGGTTTTCTAGGGGCTTTGCAAATGTGATATGACACCTAAAAACGATTCCACCAAAATTTGCCCTTCAAAAGCCAAATTGCACTCTTTTTATTTCAAGCCATGTGCCCACACTGCCGCATATGGGGTCACTTTTGGGGATTCCCATTGTATAGGTACTCTAGGGGCTCTGCAAATAAGACATGTCACCCAAAAACTATTCCAGCAAAATCTGCTTTTCAAACACCCTGTGTCGCTCCTTGCCTTCCGTGGGCTGCCATGTGCTCAAACATCAGTTTACACCAACATTTGGGGTATCTCTGTACTCGGGAGAAATTGTATAACAAACTGTGAGATGCATTTTCTCCTTTAACCCTTTGTGAATGAGTTAATTTTAGGGCTAAATGAATGTATTGAAAAAAAATTAAATGTCTAAATTTCATCTCCATATTGTTTTCATTTCTGTGAAATGCTTAAAGAGTGAAAAATCTTCCCAAATGCTGTTTTGAATTATTTGAGGTGTGCAGTTTTGAAAATGGGGTGATTTATGGGGGTTTCCAATACATAGGCCTTTATAATCGGCTTCAAAAGTGACGTAGTCCCTAAAAAATTAGTTTGGTAAATTTTCTTGTAGATCTGGAAAATGGCTGTTACATTTGTAAGTCTTGTAATGTGCAATATAAATAAAAGGACAATTAAAAGATAATGCCAATATACAGCAGAGATATGGTAGATAGTATTTATCAATTTATTTGGGTGGTATGATTGTCTGACAAATGGCAAATGTACGGTGTCACCATATTGGTCACTCAATCTTTTGCACAAGAGAATAGATTCTCATCAAGCAAACTGAAGAATAGAACTAATACAATATGTTCCGGAACATGCTGTGTGCAGCCCTCGCATAGTGCATGTGCCAGGTCTGTGGTTGAATAGCATGGACAGCACATGGACAGACCCATTAAATTACTGTGGTGAGCCTGACTCAAAACTGATAGGAATAAAACCTGTCGTGAGTTTTTCCCCAGATTGACGGCCCCATACACAAACCCATGATAATATGTGTGTATGGGACTACTAGAATTTAATGGGTCAGTGTTCTAGCTGTAAAAATCGAAGCTACCACAAATGGCCATAAATCCTTATCGGGGTGGACACGGACAGTAGAGGACCTTTGTGCAGAAACAGTCCTAGTATCTCTATCAATCCATCAGTAACAGATATAAAGGTTTTTTTATATGTAAGTTATGTCTAAACAGAAAAAAAAGCTGCATATAAAGGGGTTATAGATGTTCTAATATTGATGGTCTATCCTAAGGATATGTTATCATTATTATTATTATCTTGGATGTTTATGGGACAGTACCTAAAGCTGTCATTCCAAATCGCATAGCGATTGAGCAGGGGGGCTCCCAGTATGCGGACATTACTGGAAGTCGCACTATCCCAAAACAGCCAATCAGACCCCCACAGATCCTTTAACTCCTAATAATAACTCCTTTAACTGTGGGTCTCCTTACCTTGTGGGTCCCATACAACAAATACAGCATAATATATGTGTCTGCCAATCTCCTGTATTTTTTTAATAATATAGTATTTGCATTATTTACCTATGATGTTGTCTCCCATATAATCATATATTGCTTGTTCTATTAGGTCAGGTTCTGTAGACTGAGAAGGCAGCATAAACACGATCTTATTTCATTGGGGCCCTGGAATGTGTTTGTTTTCTCAGCAGTACAGCAATTACTTCACATTTTTACAGTCCATAGCAGATGCCTTCGGGGCTCCAAGATTCAGGTCTCCCTCCGAGCAGCTTGACCTCAGGAAAGCCACCTCAGCTGATTTGTCAAAACTGACCAAGCCCCTTAACACTATATAGTATGTACATTAGCATGTACATTAACTACTATTAATATTAATACGTTTGCCTGGGGGCAGACATCTAAATTCAGAATTCTTAGCATGCAACCGTCCTTACTGGCTGCTTACACTTTGGCCTCCATCTTTCCTCTTCAGCTCTCTCCTCTATACTATATAAGTGACATTTCCTACTAGTTATAGAGAAAAAGAAACGGGCCTGGAAACTGGAATCCAGAGGTGGAGAATATTTTTATGGATGCATTGCATATTGCTCATGGACCTATGTTATGAGGTGCTGTGGCTGTAAGTTTTTCTTGTATCCTATACTTGGCACCTAGAGGGGTAACGTGGCCCCGATGAAAAATATGTAACAGGGTTCACATCTACTGTGTGCTATCTAGAATACTGTTGTCTTCTTGTGTTGTAAAGAAGCCTTTTACCCTCATAAGTCTCCATGGCCCAGTAGCAATTGCTACCTTTACTTCCCCTGTAGTGAGATATCCCTGTTGGAACCAATAGAGAAGCAGCATTCGTATCAAGACAGCATTGTGTATCAATAGGTTGCAAAGGTTCCTTGGTTAGCATGCTGGAGGAATATGTTAGTGCTATTGACATAACAGAATTAAATAAATATAAAAATAACCAATAAGAAGGCAGATCCCTCACATCTATTCTCATATTCTGCTCAGAGTCCGGCACTTACATAGCAGTATATGGATACAAGCCAAGAAGAACACTGCCTTGCAAAATAAGATTAGGCAGCAGTACACAGTGACTAACTAAAACACTGACTGTAACAAAATACTTTCAGATGTATGATAACCACTGCCTGCATAAATTGACATCATGTATATATTTTATGATATATGTCCAGTATTTAATACTTCATAGTAATTCAGCTGTAGATTATACTCTTAAATTCTAAGAAATGTGTAATGCAATTTTTTGCAGTTGTAAAAAATAAGACAAATGCCTGATAATTAGAGATGAGCGAACAGTGAAATGTTCAAAGTTCGAAATTCGATTCGAGTAGCCGCTCAATACTCGACTGTTCAATTGAATATCGAACCCCATTATAGTCTATGGGAAATAATACTCATTAAGGGGGAAACCACTATTCGACTCAGGAGGGTCAGCAAGTCCACTATGACACCCCAGGAAATGATGCCAACACCCTGGAATGCAACTGGGACAGCAGGGGAAGCATGTCTGAGGGCATATGACATGCCTAAGTCACTGTATTACGTCGGGATCCCTGTCAGCTTGTAGCAGAACTGGCTGTCACTGGAGTATAAGACATGATGTAACAGCAGAATAGTGAGTGCAGCTCTGGAGGTGACAGGAGTATAAGATATGATGTACAGCAGAATAGTGACTTCAGCTGTGGATGTGACTGGAGTATAAGTGACGATGTAACAGCAGAATAGTGACTGCAGCTCTAGAGGTGACTGGAGTATAAGACATGATGTAACAGCAGAATAGTGACTGCAGCTCTAGAGGTGACTGGAGTATAAGACATGATGTACAACAGAATAGTGACTGCATATATACTCCAGTCACCAGAGCTGCAGTCACTATTCTGCTCTTACATCATCACTTATACACCAGTCACATCCAGAGCTGCAGTCACTATTCTGCTCTTACATCATCACTTATACTTCAGTCACCCTACCTTCCATTCCTAAAAATCCAGCCCAATACCGTGCATTTACCAAAATGCTCAGCAGACGAAAGTTGTCTGCTGAGAACAAACATTCCTTCTGGAGTTTTCTCATCTCACCCACTTTAGTAGTCTGGGTGAGATGTACACCCCCTCCATTACCTGGCCAGCCATCAGCTTACACTAGATAAAGATCTTCAGCAACCCCCTTTTCCCCCTGGTCTTTCCTCTGAGGTTTTTGTTTGGTGCACATATGCTCGGTTCATTGCTCCTCAATAATTCCGTCCTGGACAAACAAATCACAACAAGGAATACTTCACAACCACCCACAAGCCCCATCAGAAGCTTTCCAAACTTGCCAGGTATTTCATTTCTTGCGCTCCCATAACACGAATGACACAGTAATTCAGGCTAATAATTTAGATAAGCTGTGATTTTATTGAGGTGAGGACAGAGACAGCTTGTCCTTTATTTATAGTGAGTTGAATACCCAGCCTTGTACAGTCAAATTGGACTTTATGGCAATCTGTTCATAGATTAGCTCATAGACTTCTAGGTTAATCCATTCCACTACTGGTCTCTGTTTTCCTACTAGTCCTGAAACCAGTTGGTCTTGGCTATTCTCCATATAAGCGCTACCATCGCTGACTCTCAGAAACTATTTGATATGGTGCAGTCTACTTGGCTTGTCATATTTTCTCCAATTATAAAACTAGGGCGGAGAATTCTGTGCTTAAAGAGGCTCTATCATTGGGAAAAGTCATTTTTAGCTGAGCACATCCTTGCATAGCCTTTAGAAAGGCTATTCCACACCTACCTTTTGTATGTAAATTGCCTCAGTAGTCTTTGAATAAGTCTGTTTTTATTCATATGCTAATCAGCCTTCCCTGTGCACCAAAAGTGTCTGTGTCTGCTAGCAGGGAGAAGAGTCATCAGCACAGCAGCCTCTGCTGTGCATACACATAGAGAATAGCAGAGAGGAGTGCACAGTGAGACTTCCGGTGCATGAAGAAGGCTAATTAGTATATGAATAAAAACGGACTTATTCAAAAACTACTGAGGCAATTTACATACAAAAGCTATGTGTGAAATAGCCCTTCTAAAGCCTATGCAAGTATGTGCTTAGCTAAAAATGACTTTTTCCAAATGATAGAGCCCCTTTAATATTTGCACCATACAGTAGTTATGAGAGACAGTGCTATCCCCCTTTTTATTTGTGGGTTTCTTCTTTGATATAAACAATGTTAATCTTATACCTTACCATATTCGTATTCTGTTTAACACTTTCATTTTGAGTTTAGAAGTTCTGTTTCTGACACCTGATCACCTTTCTTCTACTTTGTCTGTCGATGTGTTTTCTTTGTATAAATAGTTGTGTCCGATTGTTACATTGCTTATCTGCTGTATCTACTGTTTCATACAATAAATACCTTTGAAACTAAAGATTTATCATAAAAGTAGCAAATACCTCAGGACTCAGATTTAAGATCTAATCCTTTCCTGCCTTGCAGGCTACAGTTTTCCTTGGCTATAAGGCTACAGTAATGTTATTGTGGGATTTCCTGTTTATGAAAGTTGAAACAAGTTGAAAAGGAAGTCTGAGCTGGAGAATTTTTTTTCAGGATCAGCTAGGTAAACATAATGCTTTCCAATCAATCAACCATTATTGAATAGAAAATGAATGAATAGGCTGGAAAGCATACATATGTAAACAGACGTTCCAGCACATCTCAAGGCTGGTGCAGTGTACATGGGGCCTGCATGATGTATGATAGTTATTGCAGTATCCCCCATGGCAAGTTCTAGTAATGAACATACTTCATACTGATGGTTGGCGTTCAGTTGATGTTTAGAGCAAGGTTAAGACTCAGTGTTGTAGAAAACAGCAAACCACAATTTTACTGAGGAACAGGTTAAACAGGCAGACTTCATCCATAAAATGGTGCTTGAGAATATACACTTTGGGCCAAGGCCACATGACGGTACTCCCTAGATCAGTCTGTGGCTCTTGCAGGGCCAGTCCTCCTCTTAATAACTCTCTTTTTTGCAAATATGTCAGCATAACAATTACCCTCACAGTTTCTTCTTGCACATACATCTCCAATTATAAGCAGGGCAGTGACCTCCCAATCTCCTGATTGCAGAACTCAGCAGTAATTTCACAATCTTCCATAACTGGGGAGACGGCAAACTCACTTCCTCCTCCTGAGAAAGCCGCTTATTCTTTATTTACACATGTTGTCTGCCCTGATTTTAGTCAGTATTCACACTCAACATTTGCTTGATTCTATGGTTCACTGTCTAGTTAGGTGTTACAAACACTGTTGTCCAATTAGACAATGCCCTTTAGAAGTGGCCCGCAGCCAAACCGATTTGCTGACAAAATAGGGAAAATTTATTAAGACTGTCTTAATAAATGGCCTGATTGGCCTGTAATCTCTTCATAAATCTGTCAGGCATCCTGGCACTAGAATTGAAATCTATGTCATGTAGGAGCTGGCATGGATTTGAATTCTAACTCACACCAGAAAAATATAATAAAATTATTATAAACCAGTCGAGGTGAGGTGTCCATACCCCAAGTGTTCCAGCGAATGAACACTTCAATATCATGTCTCTACACCAGCAATCTACCATAGAGGGAATGATGAATTTCCTCCAGTTGGTCTGCAATCTGCTGCCCATTAAAAGGTTAAACTCTGAAAAATAACTCTAGCGTTATCCCTCTTCCACCAAACATAAGAGATGGCATAAGGCAACAGGCAAGTAACATTCTCCTAGCATACACCAAAACCAGACTCGCCCATCACACAGCCAGATAGAGAAACATGATTCCTAAGTTCACCGCTCCAGACTCCAGGGTCAGCAGGCTTTACAACACTTCGTCCGACACTTGGCATCATGCTTTATACTGTAAGATGCAAGCTGCTGCTCAGTCATGAAACCCATGCCGTGAAGCTTCTGGTGCACAGTTTTTGCTAATGACTACAGAGTCATTTTTTTCTTTCTTTTTTTTTTTTTTAAATGTGGAACGCTTCACAAATTTGCGTGCCATTCTTGCGCAGGGGCCATGCTAATCTTCTCTGTATTGCCCCAACTCTAGTACATGTCCTGACAACGTGAGCACCTACAGAAGAATTATTATGCCTTTTCATGAAAGGATGGTGGTGGAGATATAAGTGCCGTTAGCTGTGGCACCGATATCTCCCCACTGTCAGAAGCGTCATAACTGGGCGGTAAGGAAAGCCCCCCCCCCCCAATAGTACTCAATGCTATCATAAGAGTCGGAGGGGGGGGCGTTCCTTACAGCCCAGCGATGATGCTGAGCTATGAGGAACGTCCCCCCACACACACACACACACACACACACACACACACAGTACAAATCTATGGTATATAAAACTGCACTTTTATGAGCACATGAAGGTCCTCTTTAACTCTGCAATTACTGAGACAGCAGTGTTGGTGACTTTTCTGCACTATGTGCCATCCCTACTATGTACATTTACACGGTCTGCCACATCCTGGCTAAGTTGTTGTGGTTAATAACTACTTTCACTTTTCAATAATACTGCTTACTGATGATTATGGAATATCCAGGAGAAAAGAAACGTTGTGACTTACTGCAACGCTGACATCCTATTACCATACCAAGATGGAATTCAGTGAGCTCTCCAAAATTCTTTCACATATGTTTGTAAAGGCAGACAACATGTCTAGGTGCTAGATTTTATATACCTGTGGCATGAGGTCTGCAGATCTGCAGACTATATACACATATAGCAGTCCTTAAAGATGCAGTCCAGACTACAGATATTTTTCCATCCCTGCACCCTACATTTGGTTGCTGTTCACACTTTGCACTTCTCTTGTGTATATTACACTCATATCAATGCAATCCAGCTTTTCTTCTATTCCCGATCAAATACCATCTTGGTTTTTAGATTTCACCTCTGACTATGCATTGTTATCAGACCTCTGTCTGCTGCAGGACATTGCATCTCATATATATATATATATATATATATATATATATATATATATATATATATATTATTTTTTAATTTTTTTCTCCTGAATAATTTTAGAAATTGGTAGATACATACATAGCTAATAACCAGTTGTCTAATAATCCACAGTAAGTATGATAGGAGTTGTTTGACCTGGTTTTGATGGCACAGACAAATGTCCTTTAACCCCAGCAAAGGCGATCCTGAGTATAACCTCACAACTAAGAGAATACAGTAGGTATATAAAGAAAGGAAAAATGTCAGAGTACGGCAAGATCCATTAATAGCCCTTGAAAAAGTCAAGTTAAAGATTGCCGTAACTGTTTATTTAATGCCTTATGTGTCAAGTTAAAGGTTGCATTCTATATCTCTTTCTCTCTCTCTTAAAGTTAGGTAAATACAACCGTGGATGAATAACATCAAGTTAGATTGTGTCGTGAACAAAAACTAGGCTATAATACTGAAGCAGTATAAAATATAGTAGCAAAAATTTTTTTTATAGCAGTCTATAAAATATGAGGATTTTGTCAGTTTTGTGGTATGGAGCATTCAGACATATACTAACACAATGCCAAGAAGGAAGGACATCAGCAATGATCTTATAGAAGCAATTGTTGCTGCCCATCAATCTGGGAAGGGATATTAGGCAATTTTCAAACAATTTGATATTCATTATTATATAGTGAGAAACATTGACAAGTGGAAAACATTCAAGGCAGTTGACCAGTTAACAATTTTCCCCAAAGAGATACATCCCAGACTCTATAGGCCTGTGGGCAAACAGGTTTTTCTATAACAATTTAACTCAAAGACGGTCAAAAAATTACTATAATCACACCAAAATATAGTATAATAATAAGTATTTAATAAATGAAAAGAGATAATACTTAGCTGTGTCCACTGCGCGTCTCCTCCTCTTCTTACAGAAGACCACCATAAAATTTTGTTCTCTGTTAATACAATAACAGGGAGCAATATGCTGCATGCACCATCATATTATCATCCTCCTTGGCAGCCTGCAAAGAGCTGACAAACAGTGAACAATTGAGTGTAACCTATTCTACACTCAAGATATAATGTACATATGATGTGGAAAGCATTCATCAACTCAATTACAGGTATAAATGTGCAAAGTAAACCCTTATATGCAGTAGATTTATGGGGTGAACCCAATAGCGATCCCTGGTCATCCATCAGAATCTGTCTTGCCCCTGTTAATGAAGCAAATTTGTAAAAATAACTTAATACGTTAAAAAAAAAAAAAAAGAAAGACCAAATTTGACATACCTGCTGCCATATCCTTCGGCAGCTAATGACATTTATTATAATCTTCAACAGAAGGAACATTTCAGTCCTCCTGACTTCAATACAACCAATCGGCTTGGGCTAACATGTGACCTATGGCCCTGGAGCTGCCAGCGAAAGACGTGTCTACCAAAATGAGGTGTAAAATAGCCTCTGCAGAGATATAGGTGGAGTTTGCTTTACCTAGCGGGCTTGCCTATATCCTGGTGGGAAATAATTTTAAATTCCATGTCAGATTCTGCGTCAAAATTCCATGTCAAATTCAGCAGCGGTTTTTGACAAACAGAATCGGTCTGAAATTCCGTAAGCAGAAATTTTCTGCTGTGAAAACTCTACTGCAGGGGTCGGCAACCCCTGGCACGCGTGCCAAGTCTGGCACGCAAGGCATATTTTGCTGGCACGGCAGCCAGCCCGCAATTTTCATACACTAAATTGAGAGAGAGAGAGAGCGTCCTTTCAGTGCTCTGCTAGAGCTACGGTGTAGGACACGCCCCCTTCTCTCACTGCCCACCAATCAGAGGTGAGTCTCTCACTGCACAGGATAAGGGCTCCCTGGACCTGCTGCTACATGTGAGGAGATCCTGCCATCTGCAGCCCTGAGGAGGAGAGGAAACTCCGGGGAGCAAAGTGAAAGCAAACACAACACCAGGTATGTGTGTGTTACTGACTATTCTTATTAATGTCAGGCATTTGGGGTTATTACCAGGGGTGAACCTACCCCTTTTGCCGCCCGAGGCGAACTACAGAAAGCCGCCCCCCACCCCGGGAGGAGGGGGCGGAGCGAAGGGGGCGTGGCTGAGCGAAGGGGCGGGGCGGAGCAAAGGGGCAGGGCTTAGCACTGTTCGCAGGCACGGAGATGACCTGCTCTCTGCCTGAGCGTGATGGGAGGCTGCTGGAGCAGCACTGCTCCAATGGCCTCCCCAAACCACCACTCGGTGCTAAGCCAGTCCAGGACAGCTTGTCCTGGACTGGCTTAGGTCATCAAAAATGCCGCCCTCCCTGGGGTCCTGACATAGCGCCGCCTGAAGCGCTCGCTTCAGGTCGCCTCATGGGAGGTGCGGAGCTGGTTATTACTATAGTTTTAGTAACTCCATGTGCCTCACATTAATAGCAGTTGACCCCATCATGTTCTTCACATTAACCCCTGTGTTGCTCACATAAGGGTTACTGATATGTGAGACATATGGAGGTACTAATAAAGGACCTATATAATGAAGATATTCACTTATTACCTCCATATGTCTCACATATCAGTGTCCCTTATGTAAAGCACACAGGGGGTTAATGTGAGGGACATTATGGGGTTAACTGCTATTAATATGAGACACATTGAGTTAACCTGTAATGCACATAACCAGACACTTTATCTACAACTGTAGATAAAAGTACAGACCTATATATTTCAATTGACCCAAATATACAGCCATTCTTTTTGTGGCTGTGTATCTGGGCCAAATTGAAGAACTGAAAACTATTGAGCAGGTCCTATATGTGTCCTATACATCCCATATATCTGTCTGCATTTGCAGCCCTGTCAATTCATTTTTAATGTATAGGTCAGTGAAAACCACATCCGTGCCATTTGTATGCAGGAGGTGTAAGGCTGAGGCCCCACATTGCAGAAATGCAGCATTTTTGTTGCAGATTTTGATGCAATTAAAGCCAAATCCAGTTCCTGGGCACCAGTGCATTCACTTTGTTGAAAGTGTGACACCCATTAATTCCTGGCTGAGGTTTTGCTGTTAGGGCTAGTTCACATGTGAACTGCCCGCGCGGGTTTTGACACCAAGAGAGATGCGGCGAGCCGCGTCTCTCTCTGGTCAAAACCCGCCTGCCACGACCATTGCGGTCGCGGCTTTCCCCTCCGCTGTCGGATCAAATGAATGAGCCGACATAGGAGGGCGCTGCTGGGGGCGGAAGCCGCGCAGCTGAGCCCGCGCGGCTTCCGCCTGAAGATAGGGCAGGTCGCTTATTTTCTCCGCTGCTAGCGGAAAAAAGAAGCCTGACGATCTGCATAGACCACCATTGTAAGGGGCGGATTTTGAAGCGAAATCCGCTGTCAAAATCCGCCCCTTTGCCCACGTGTGAACTAGCCCTTACTGCACCGCCAGGAACTAAAAGTGACAAATTAATCTGCGTTTCACTTAGGGAGCGTTCACACTACCGTCGGTGTCCGACAGCTAATGTCCACTGCTAATGTCTGTTCAAAATCTTGTGTGGACATTAGCAGCGGACACTAGCTGTGTCTGACATTTCCCAAAGATGTCCGACTTTTCAAGCAGACAGAAAAACCTACATGTCGGGCATGTTGAAAAGTCGGACATCTTTGAGAACAGACAGTTAAAGAGGACCTTTCATCAGATCGGGCACATGCAGTTTTATATACTGCTGGAAAGCTGACAGTGCGCTGAATTCAGCGCACTATCGGCTTTCCCGATCTGTGCCCGGTGTAAAGCGCTATCGGTCCCGGGACCGTAGCGCTTTAGTGTCAGAAGGGCGTTTCTGACAGTTAGCCAGGAACGTCCTTCTGCCTCGCGGCGCCTATCGCGCTGTACTGTGGAGCAGGGAGGAACGCCCCTTCCCTCTGCTCGCATTGCTCGTTCATAGACGAGTATTATCAGGAGAGGGAGGGGGCCTTCCTCCCCGCTCCACTGTACAGCGCGATAGGCGCCGCGAGGCAGAAGGACGTTCCTGGCTAACTGTCAGAAACGCCCTTCTGACACTAAAGCGCTACGGTCCCGGGACCGATAGCGCTTTACACCGGGCACAGATCGGGAAAGCAGATAGTGTGCTGAATTCAGCGCACTGTCAGCTTTCCAGCAGTATATAGAACTGCATGTGCCCGATCTGATGAAAGGTCCTCTTTAAGGACACCCACAGACAGTAAAAGAATGCACCCGGTGTCCATTTAAATCAATGCAAAATGTCACGGACACAGCTAGTGTCTGCTGCTAATGTCCACACAAGATTTTGAACAGACATTAGCAGTGGACACTAGCTGTCGGACACTGACGGTAGTGTGAACGCTCCCTTACAGAAAACTGAAGTTACTAACGGCCAAGGACTGGATGGAGCATACAGGTACATTGTGTGTCAGCTCTTTACAGGTATGACCTTACTCTGCTCCCAGTCACATACATTACCACTAATTGTGGGTTACACACAGGGGCGTAACTACCGTGGTAGCAGCAGTAGCAGCTGCCACAGGGCCCGGGCCATTAGGGGGCCCGGTGACAGCCGTTACCGCTGTGTTTTTTTTTTTTTTTTTTTTTTTAAATAGTCCGTTACGGGCCCCATTCACTTGCCGATCCTGGCTGGGCCGGGATCGGCAAGTGACACCGCGGGCCCCACAAACACTATCATTATACTCGGGGGTCTTTGCAGACCCCCAAGTATAATGATCAGCGGACCGGGAGACGTAAGGAACATAACAAACAGTGTTACTTACCTCTCCACAATCCTGTCTCCAGCCTCCCTCATTCGTGTCTGACGTCACATGACCCGGGTCTGCTTCCCGGGTCATGTGACGTCCGACGTCATTAATGCAGGACAAGAGCGGCAGCCGACAGCCTAGGAGCCGGGCACAGGTAAGCAACTGGTTTTTTTTAAATGTTTTTATTCCCCCGGGTCTCCGATTATTATACTCTGGGGTCTGAAAAGACCCCAGAGTATAATAATTGTTTATGGATTTCCACAGTGGGACATAATACTGTGTGCAGGGGTCACTATTGGGGTTAATACTGTGTGCAGGGGACACTATTGGGGTTAATACTGTGTGCAGGGGACACTATTGGGGTTAATTCTGTGTGCGGGGGACACTATTGGGGTTAATTCTGTGTGCAGGGGACACTATTGGGGTTAATACTGTGTGCAGGGGCCACTAATGGACATAATACTGTGTGCAGGGCTTACTAAGGGACATAATAGAGTTCTGAGGAGGAGGTCGGTTGAGGTCTTCGGCGTCGGTTTGGGGGGGGCCCCATGTCAAAAGTTCACCACGGGGCCCCGCCATTCCTAGTTACGCCACTGGTTACACATGTACTTTCATTGCTTCTAAAGGAAAAGAACATGTGTATCCAGGCAAATAGTGGTAAGCACATGTGGCTGAGAGCGCAGTATGACAGCACCCCTATGTTGTGGTTTGTGCTATATGACTTTAGTGTAGGTGTCGTCAGCTTTACAATTATTGCCCGGCACTCCGAGGACCTCGTTTTTGATTTTATTAATTTAAATCGGCACACCGAACAAAAAAGGTTGCCTACCCCTGCTCTACTGCAAATTCAGTGACACTTTGCTACATGTGAACCTAGCCTTATTTGCCAAATTACCTTATCAATTATGCTGTAACACACATGCACTAGAAGGGGGGATCTATTTCGTGTAGACATACCTGCCAGGAACTTCCAAATTGAATGTCTAAAGGACATATTACATGGCATTTACCAAGTCTGCACTAAAGCCCTCTAGAGATGTTCCAAATGTTGCAAGAAAATAGCTCAGAAAACCAATCTCTAAAGACATGCACTTTAGATGCTTCAAGTGCTGAAGATTAGTCACTAAGGAACCCAGCATTAACTGTCAGAAGGAAGATTCAGCTCTGTCATATCTATGGGATACATCTTTAAAAACAGATTACAAAAATGAGATGCCTCTAAAATACAGTAAAATCATTATCCAAGGAGGATGCTTTATATCAAAGGGTTTGTCCAGAACCTGAAGGTAATTGATACTGATGACCTATTACCTCCCACTCGTGTGCTAGGAAGCCGTATGCTAGGAAGCTGTATGCTAGGTATATACAGCTCTGATGTGATTGAAGTGAATGGAAGTGGAACTGCAGCCCTGCACCCACTCACATGTTATTACTTACACTCTGCATAAATTATACAAGATTACATGAAGGGAAGGAATTTAAGCATAAAAATACAGTATATAGGTAGAATAAAAGAGAAAATGTTATCTTAAAAGGAAATTATTTTGTTACAAAAGCTCCATAATACACGTTTAGACTAAGGCCCCATTTGCTGCAAAAACACAGTAAAAATGCGGATGTACATTGCGTTTTTTTTCTGCAGTGTTTTCTTTACATTTTTGCACAGTTTTCTTCTGCAGACTTTATGCCCCTATTATACCTATAGAGAAAACAATAGCGTGTATTTTTTGCTCCAATGTGTGGATGGTATTAACCAAAATCCTATCCACTTTGCAGAAATCTCAAAACACTACATTTTTGCAGTGTTTGGCCCCAGACTTAAAGGGTTTTTTCGGGCAAAATCTTTTTGTAAAAAAAAAGGTGTATCAAGGCTATTAATGGGTTAATAAGTACACCCATATACCTTTAGCAGTGATTTAATTGACTTCTAGGTTTCTATGGGAGCTTCTGGCATCCTCCGCATTTGTTTACTTGGTGTAGCTTCCTGCTGTGTAGCTTCCACAATACCTCCCTTTCACTGTCTCCTTCCTCTGTCACTCCCTTACACCTCCTCCCTGTCTCCCTAGCTATCCCACCCAATACTAGCTAAACTAATTAATTAATTAACTAAGTCAGCCCACCCCTCCACCCCATCATACTTACGTGTCTTCTTCTTTAGAGTTCCCTTCTGGATGGCTACTCATTTTCTTTCACTATCCTGGCTGTACACAGACTAGAGACATCTAGGCAGTAGAGACGGCACCTAAGATGGCGCTTACATAGACCAGAAGTGCTTCTGACACTGGCATAGTAAAGATGGAGTGCCAACTCTACTGCACATGTCCTTCACAAGTGCTACCAGAGAGTCAGAGAGGAGGAGCCATTTTCAGAGAAGAAGATATGTAAGTATGATGGGGTGGAGGGGGGTGGAGTAATGGTGAAGTTCCATTTCGGAAACAGAAATTCACTGGATTATAAGTGTCCCAGGGGCGGTCACATGACTGCCCCAGGGATATAGATAATTATGGAATTGTTTTACTGTAAATAAAATAGAAGTTAGGAGGGGGGTTAGTTTAGGGATTAATTTTTATTTCATTCCAAACAACCCCTTTAAACAACATTGCAATATTATAAATAATTTAGATAAAGTGAAATGCCTGACAGAATATATGATCTTCTAAACCACAGGTGACAAACACAAGGCCTTGTGTTTTGTGGTCTGCTGGCAGGGCCGCATCTGCCATAAGGAGAGTCCTGGAGGTGGTGGCACTGGCAAACAGTCCAGGTACAGACAGTTAGTGCAAAGCTGCATTGCTGTCAGCCCCCGAGCTGCAAACTGCAAATCTCCCTCAGTGCCCCCTCCACTCCCACAGTGTTAGGGGCAGCTTTGGTGGTGTCCCTCGCTTCGTGCTCTTAACTGTACGATTATTGTACTTTCAAAGAAGTGATGCAGCAGGACCTCATCTTGTACACGACCTTTTATTTTCCTCTCAGGGATACCACAGACTACATCTCTGCACTGTAAGTATAATACAATTATAAAATGCTACAGAACATTGAATGGTATGTGGGGGAGGGGAACTTTTACCTTTGGTTGGGCACTATTAGGTCACTCTTACTGTAATAGTCCCCCCACAGGCAATAGCATTACTTATGTGTGTGCTTTCGGGGTATTATTATCTGTGATGGTCGCTATTAGGGCACTATTATAGTACTAGTGCCCCCACAGGTAATAGCATTACTTTTATTCTCACAAACTACTAATACTGTTTGTAGATAAAGTTTTTCTGAAAACCTTTTTAATAAACTTATGGCTATACCCACATTATTCAGAATGTGCCGATAAGTCCCTAACTTAATATAGGAGATTCCTTTTTTCAAATGAATTCCTGCATAAACGTAGGAATTTCTCCATAGCAGCCATTCCCAATGGAATATGACTGCAAGTTGTTATTCAATCTTTTTCAGCATCCTTAGTCAAATACAATGGTGAGCAGGAATCCTTTAGCTTCCTGCTCTACCATTCAGGCATTGGACAGAGAGAGAGGAATCATCCGTATCCCTGTAATACATGCATTAACAAGTAATAATAACAATAACTGCTCTGGGGCATCTGTTCTTAGCACCTTCAGCAGTTGTCCCATTCCTAAGCTCTTCCACTTCATAATATATAAATAAATTGACAACTTGGTGTTAGCAATTACTTTCTCAGTGTCCCTATACATTATAACGTTGTCAATACTGACAGTGCTGTGCATGAATCAATGTAAAAGGAAATGATAATGCCTAGTTGTCAATTATCCGTTCATGACGAGAGGGAATAACAGGAATGATGCTCCAGAATTGTTGTTTCAGGTATAATACAAGTATTTACTAAAAAAAAAAGTCATCAGATTCTCTTTACAGCTCTTTAGCTTCCATCTTGTTCACCTCGGTGCCAACCTGCATGAATGGCTGATCATTTTCTCTGAAACAAAGTAAGTACCTGCAGGGTCGGACTGGCCCGCCGGAGCACCGGGGAATCCCCCAGTGGGCCCCAGGCCCCGACTATATATTGCTGCACGTTTTAAGAAAAAGCATAGGCAGGAGAAGCACTGGTCAGGGGCCCGATCGGGATGTCAGGGGCTGGTTCGGGCCCCTGTCCAGTGCATTTGCATTGATAAACTGAGCGCTGCTAGTGGGTGGCAGGGGCTGGAACAGTAAGCTCGGGGCCACAGGCTGCTGGCAGCGCTGTAATGAATAAAGAAGCACAGCTACCGGCAGTGTCCCAGGGCCCCGACACTTACACAGAGGGGCCTCCTGCCAGTGCAATCTTATGAAGCGATCTCTCTGCAAGCCGGGACTTTCCCCCTTCCCCCTCCTCTTCAGAGTGAGTCATCGCTTACATCGGCCCGTGTGGGGACAGAGGAGTCTGCTGCTGCTGCTGCTTCACAAATGTGAGTATATTTTTTTCTTTTTTTTTGGTAAAATGTAATATTTAATATGTATGTGTGTATATTTGTTTAACCCTTAAGTCCTACCATGGTGTCTATCATACACCATTACCATACACATATCACTATGATAGACACCATGATAGTACTTAAGGGTTAAAGCATGTGTCTTGTATACTGTGTGAGGACTGTATGTTTGTATACAGGTATGTGTGTGTATATACAGTATGCTATAATAATGTGAGTATATATATTATATATGGTATATGAATGTATATAAATGTGTATATGCTAATTATATATATATATATATATATATATATATATATATATATATATGTGTGAGTATATATGAATGTATATGTATGAGTGTGTAGGTAACTGTTGCAGTTTTTGGAAATCGCAGCACTTATACCTACGGAAACACCTACAGTGTCCCTATAGGTAGAATGGAAGCAGAAAGTCCACAGAGGAAACCTCTGTGGAGTTTCTGCAAAAAGCACTGCAGGAAAACTGATGTGTTGCCGCCGGGGTTTTTCCTGCAGCGCTTTTTTGCTGTGGGACGCTGTGCTAGGTCTTATCCTTATAGTGTGATGTACATATGTATGATATATTGAGATGTTAAGGAGGAGCTCTTACCACCTGGGGCACATGCGGTTTTATATACCGCTAGAAAGCTGACAGTGCGCTGAATTCAGTGCAGCTTTCCCATTCTGTGCCCCCGGTGAAGAGCTATATGTCCCGGTACCGTAGCTCTTCAATGTCAGAAGGGCGTTTCTCACAGTCAGTCAGGAACGTCCTTCTTCCCAGCAGCGCCTATTGTGCTGTACTATGAGATCGGGGAGGAACGCCCCATCCCCTCCTGATAATGTTCGTCCATAGACGTGTACTGGGGGGAGGTAGCGTTCCTCACCGCTCAGCATCATCAAGCAAAGCCCCCTCACACAGTACAACGCAATAGACGCTACTGTGAGGAAGGGCGTTACTGATTGACTGTCAGACACGCCTTCTGACAGTGAAGAGCTACGGTACCTGCACCGATAGCTCTTCACTGAGGGCACAGAATTGAATTCAGCGCACTGTCGGCTTTCTAGCGGTGTATTAAACCGCATGTGCCCCAAATGGTGAAAGGTCCTCTTTAAAGGATTAGGCGCAACAGTGAGACGCAGTGTTTTTAATTGAGCTTTTGTCCCCAGCGCCCCGTTATCCTCCTGCCTGTGTCTGTTCGGTCTCATGGCCTTATTTCTGGAAATCCTGTATCTAATTGGTTTCAGTGGTCCCAGGAGGTGCAGGACTCCCAGCATGGAGGCGCCGGCACGAGACTGAATGGACACTGGCAGCGGACAATGGAGCAATGGGGACAGGTGAAGGCACTTTTTATTTTTTTATTTTACACCTCCCGCCAGGCAAATGGGTTGATCCAATTCCTGGACAAATCTTTAAAGGATTTATCCAACTTTATAATATTGATGGTCTGTCCTTAGGATAGGCCATCAATATTACATCTGTGATGATACAACAGCCAGGACCTCTGCAGATCAGCTATTCCAGGACAGCGCGGTTATAGGTAATGGTAACATTTCTAGGAGCCGCGCTGTTCACTTTCCATACAGAGTGTAGCAGTAGGTTTAGGTAGTATGTTGTTGCACATTGTATGGCAGATGAGCAGCATGGCTCCCGAGATGGTATTACCTTTAGCTGCCCTGTCTCTGCATCGCTGGTCTGCAGGGTCCTGGTGGTGGGCCCCTAGAAACAATTCCACTGGTGGGCCCTAGACACCCCAGTCCGACCCTGAGTACCTGTATAATACAGTTGCATGAAATGCTTAATAGAGCTCAGAGTGAGTGCACTTTAGGTCACCGAAGTGCACTTCATGTTCAGGATAATACATATTACATAAGTGTGTTTTCATGAATCTCTCATTGATTGTAAGACAGAGTATATAACGTTGATACCATACTTGCTTCTGTGCAGCAATAAATGCTATTACTCAACCTGAAATTTTTGAAGAGCTTTGCACACTATTGGCACGGTATAAAAATAAACTAAATAGTCACCCTATCTACCAAGAATACAAAGTGATGAACTTTAACCTTTTCACTAACAAACACTTATGCTGCACATCATGACTTTAACTACTAGCTGTAACTAGAGGAATCTTAGCTTTCAGATGATGTCATAATATAATGTTAAGTAGGAATATTCAGGTGTCACTCCAGGAAGAAAGATTATTTTACTGTCATTTCTCCCTTTATTCCTTTTGCATGAACTTTTCTTCATGTTATTGCCCCTCTTACCAATCGCAGAGGATATTGTGCCCTATGTCACATTTTTGGGGAGTGGATGCTTTTTTACTACAGGGGTGAAAATATTCAGCAGCACATTGCCATGGTTTCAATACAAACACAAAACATTGGCACTCTGCTAGCACTAAGGACATAGCTACTATGTCAATGAGGTTCTTATCGCACATTTTAATCAAATTGTGAGAGCCCATCTGCCAGCAAGAAGGCAAACTCTTTAGATAAGACCCTACACTATAAAGACTTAACACTATCTGGGCCTTTGTCATCAAATGAATTTGGGGGAAGTGCAATTCTGCTCTATTAGAACAGTGTTTGGAAGATTGGCAATGTGTACAATCAAAAACCACATACCCATATACACAATGAAAATGCAAAAATAGTCATTATAGACACAAAAGGCGCTACCAAACTATATGAATTAAATGGTCAGGTACACCTGGCCATAGTAGGAATGAATATAAGCTGGAAACGTTGCAGAAGCATTATTCTAGTACTAAGGACATTATTAATATGTCAAAGAGGTTCTTAGGACACATTATGATCAAATTGTGGGCCTAGAAAGCTGAGTTTTTGTAGTGTACGGTTCCATCTAAAGAGGTTGCCTTCCCGTTGAGGGATGGGCTCACAATTTGATCAGGGCAGTAATGCCCATAGGGTCAGTGCACACTGAGTTTTTTGGCCCTGATTGTGATGCAGAATCCGTTTCAAAATCAACCTCCAAAAAAGCCTCCCAATTGAACTCAATTGGGAGGCTTTTTTTGGAAGATGATTTTGAGGCGGATTCAATGTCAAAATGGTGCCAAAAAACTCTGTGTGCACTGACCCTTAGTGCTAGCAGAGTGTAGCGGCAATGGGTTGCGGTTTAATCACTGCCTTCACCTTTTATCCACTCAGTAACACCAATATTTATTGAGATCTGAATTGAAGAGATTTTGGTCTATTTAATTCAGGTGAACATAAGAAGATTTGTGAATAAATAAGTAGGCTTGCATGCAAGTGTCACACATTAACTCTGTAGATTCTGAGATTTTGGATTTTTATATCAAATGTGCTTTGTAGGGAATAATGGCAAAGTGAGAGATGTGTGATTACAGTACACTATCTGCATCTATAAATGAATTGGTTAAAGAAAAAACAACCTTGCTACTAAATCCCCAAATGAAATCCAATAAAGTGCTAATTTACTGGCAGCACGTGCTCTGTAACTAAACAAGTCACCAGGCAAATGATTCTGTCCCCTTAAAATGCTTCAGTATCAGCCAGGGATTGTGGTAATTGGCTCTCGCGAGCACCACACCATGAATATTTCATGTACAGCTAAAAGCGTCTGTTTCTGTTTCCTGCAGGTTGGGCTGTTCAATGCCAGAACAAATCTCTGAAGAGTTTTTCTACCTTTTCTAAATCCTGACACACTGTGTTTTATCATAAGAAGGTCTATTCTCTGCTATTTTATAATATACAAACTACAAAGGTGAACATTTCACATCTGAATCTATTTCTATTCTTACAGTAAAAATATGAAAAAGAATAAGAAATGGAGAACGGCTTTGTAGCAGATACATTTGTTTAACATGCATAAATGTCTTTGTATATACATTAAAGCATTAACCTCAAACGACACCTCATTGACATTGGGCGGAAGGCAGGTTGAGACTCCGCTGTTTGTCCCTGCTGTAAATAGACAGTCAATAACCATCACGGAGCAGGTCAATAAAACAGCATCTACTCTATGGAAGTGCTGTGTTCAACTATGCTTCGAAAAAATGATATTTCTATTTTACACAATTCTTTAGTTAAGACCTTCTTCTGGCGATGTGTTCCAAATGTTTTATAGTGATATGCTTCAGGCTATTCGGCTATATTTTCCCTCATAAATACATGCCTTTCCACATTTTATTGCTGTTTTTTCACAAGTTGAGTCTGAATCTTAGCGTCATTAAATATAATAGAAACTTATGAGGATTGCATTGTCAGCTTCAAGGACATATATGTGGGATCGTGGGCTGTCGTGTGGATCATTCAGTCTGAGTTTAGGAATGTCGTTCTCTTATAGTGACCAATGCTGGGACACAAGAAACATGTCTGACAATATAAGTATCATGTAATTAAATAATAATAATAAAATAAAGATTGGGTTGGAAACTTCTCTGCAACCTCTAAAAATGCTGACTATAGTGACAATTTTCTGGTGACAACAGTACTGTTCTAAGGACAATTTGCTGCTCTATCAAATCAAACACTCAACACAAAATAGGTGGTTTTATTAGACGATAGATGTTCTAGTATCTGAGAAGATATGTGTTCAAAAGTAGTGGTTCTCAACCTGCATTATGCCTACCCCAGGGAATACGCCTGCAGTTCCTGGTGGGACGTGTTGCAGCTGAGAGCCACTGTTCCCCACCCCCCAGAATTGATGCCCTGTACAGCTTTGGGCACCATCCTTATTTTAGAAGTGCACTTCCATCATTGTTGGTGGAGGAGCTCATTTCAGTTACAGGTGCCCTATGAAGCCAGGGCAGAGCTGCATTCAATATTCATCACTCCGCTAGCCATTTTCTCTCTGCTCTGAGCACCAAGTGCTTATATCACAATATTGAAACCGAAGAAAATAAAATATCCAGCGCCAGAAATGTGAAATTAAAACTTCACCTTTACTTCATCCAAAAAATAAAACAATTACAAAAATGGATCCACTCAGTAATACAAAATAGTAGCTTACGTGTTTCGGGGCTGCATAGTATGCCCCTTACTCATAGCCTGCTAGTTACCAACTGAACCCACATTATAAAGCTAGTTAGGTCCTCCCACATTCGGGTTTGATTTAACCCTATACATGCTATGTATACAAGGACATATAAAGTTTATGCAGTACAAGGAACACTGATCATAAAGCACAAAAAGATACAATTAACTCATTCACATGATACAGATCCTAATAAAACATATTTCAGACTCACCAAACCCTGACTGGAGCTGCAGGAGTCTCCCAAATCTTGCATGTGGCGTACATAACCTAAGGCCCGCTGCACGTCTAGCGATGCATTCTCGCGATACTAGATCACATGGAACATCACATGACGTGCAGCGTATTAAACTCAAACGCCGGTATAGTATGATTGACATAGACAAAAAACACACAAAAAGGCAAATCAATAAAGGAACAATAAACCTATCAATAAATTAGAGCCAAATCCTGCCTAATATTCAATCCCACCGGTACTCTGGTGTTCAACTTCCAGATCCAGAAAGCCTCTTTTTTCAAAAGAAGCTTTCTGCGATCACCTCCTCTCCTAGGCACGGAAACATGGTGGATCGCATAAAACAGGAAAGATGATTTATCTCCATTATGACAGGTGGCAAAATGTCTCGATACATTGGAGATATTGTCTGATGGTTTTTTTGAACAATCCGCCAGGTGTTCAGATATTCTAGTTTTAACCTGGCCGATTGTACAACCTACATAGAGCAGGTCACACTTATGTGCTTATATCACAGCAGACCCTGAAGCAAAGAGGAGACATGGACCAGAAGGGCAATGAATGCAGCGCAACACTGGCTCATTAGGCATCTCTTGGTTTGAGTGTGAAGGCCATTATCTTACATGTGTAGCATTGTGGAGATCATTACATTACATGTGGGGGCATTTATGGGGCCATTATACTACATGTGGGGGCATTTATGGGGCCATTGCATAACTGCAGACAGAGACTCCAAATGAAGTCTTCTTTTGTTAAAGTGATCACTACTTTGGTGGTGCTCTGTCGAGACTTTATCTCACTAGGGAGTACTTGACTTAAGAAATAGTGTTCTAAAGCAGAAATAGATCTCCTTGTAATGTACCCATACTGAATCCCGTTGAAGCATATTGTGGGTAATATTGTGTAAATGTTCATTTTTTCCTCCATAACTGTGTGAATGGCCGGGCTCTTCCATGTGTGATGTGAGAACTGTGCTGTATGCTGTAATCTGCTCCTTCTTTCTCACGGCATATGTCTCACACATATAGAGACTGCAGCTGCATTCGCCTTCTCATTTACTTCATGTATTAGTGTAGATGGATACTTTGTGACTTAGAGAATTTTTTAAACATGACAGAAAGACAATAGGCAGGGAAAGAACAACCAGCAGAAATAGAAGCTCAAGTAACCCATGATCAATACATGATATACAATGAAATGTATGTATGCTGTTACTTATGGACTTTATATTTAAAGAGAATTTTAAAATATTAAGGAAATAGTCCAACCAAATCCCTCATAAAGATCTGGGAATATACTGATTATATTGACAATCAAAATGTGAATGTTTGTCTTATTGTGAATTTGTTAAATCAGTCATCAGTAAAGAACATTCTCCTGGGTATAGATCCACATTGTCCATGAATATTTTATACACTTATGACATCGTCCATGCTAAGGTCCTCATTTTATTTTACATATATGAGAAAATGTTTGTAGTAGAAATGTGCGAATGTGCTTGTAGGCTGCAATTCATTTTGGGGGCTTTGCGAAAAACAAAGATCACGTCTATAAAGGATGCACACATACTCTGCAATTCACTCCCTGCTCTTCATGCTCTATAAATATCAGCCAGTGCTTCCAATTACAGCTTCCAGGCTGTAATTCAGTTCGAGTCTATGGCTGCAGCCCATAAAGCCACACGGTACCTGCAGGATTTATGATATCTGCAGGCTTTGATTAAATCAACACTCAATACTGAATTGAGCATCATGTAACTGGCAAAACAACACAATGCAGTGTACAGAGAAGGGAATTGATTCTACATGTGTATGGAGACATACTATATACTGAAGAGAATAAATAGTGAGCTGGCAATAACAGCCTTTGTTAGCACTGTGCCTAGATCTGGCAAGGGAACGATTCCCTATGGGGACATATAAAACAATAACTGCTTGCAGTGCATTGCATCGCTATGGTACATGTATTCAATATTTTATAACAATTGTATATCAGGCATCAAGAATTCATCTATTTACATTATACATATTTACAATATATAAATAAGATTCTCTCTCTCTGTATATATACATCTTATCTCATATATATATATATATATATATATATATATATATATATATATATATGAGTTTCTGTCTGTCTGTTCTTTATGTGCAGCCAAACGACTGGACTGATCGTCATCAGATTTGGCACGCAGGTATATCAGGTGTCTGGGAAGGTTTTAGACCGGGTCTCAGCTATCTAGGACATACCTTTCCTGAGATACAGAGCTCCCAAAAAATGAGCTGCTTTAGCTATACTGGATGTCAGCATTCTTATAGATTGAAACGTATTTAAGCTACACACAAAAAAACAAACGACATACAACACGGACCAGTGCCAATTCTCATGGGGCCACTATTCAAATAAAAAATAAAATATACTCGTGCGAAGCCGGGTCCTTCTGCTAGCATATATATACCGTAGATGATGCACTGGTCTGTCTACCACCAGCCATATTACCAAATGTGTACCTATAGCTTTAAAGCATTATATTTTCTGGATAAATAAATTAACACAGTCATAAACTTAGAGAAATGTGTGCAACTCTTATCCTTGCAAATGGGTATCAAGGGAATCGATGTCTTGACCGTGCAGCAGAATGAAATACAGTAACTGGTAGGCAGTAATTACATGAATGTCAGTAAAACTTTACAGAATAATAAAGGTCATGGAGCAATAGCAGGAGAGACAGACAGCAGGAAAACATTGTGGAAAGAGTTGCGATTAGAAGTAAGAAGTAATGTGGAAACAATGAGTTAGTTCAAGCACATGATCAACAGTCACGGGAAAAGGTATAAATTGGAACAGGAATCTTTGGAGTTGCTGCCAATTTTTGGATGTCAGGGTATTGTTTCTAGCTTGTTACTAGCTTGGTCATACAAAGCAACAATGTACAATGTAATGCGTGCAATGAATAGGTTGTTGTGAAGCCATTTTTGTCCAGAGCACAACAGTAGCTAAGCTTTTTTTCACCCAGGACAAAGATTTAGTGAGGCCACTCTTCCACATATCACACACACCTTGAACTCCCTAACCCCTATAGGAACATAAAATAATATAACTGTAATAAAACTTTTTAAAAGATAAATTTTAGTAGTAGCAATGAAAAATTACACAATGAAATGTTCTCATACCTACAGTGTTTGGAGGTTATGAAAGAGTACAGGATGCTGCAGAGGTATTAGCAGCACATGTTTTATTAGGTCGACTACAATGTCTTCATTGCCAGAGGATCAAAGCTTATAAAGCAAAGATTCTACAATGTTTTTCCAAGAATTAACCCACATATAATAAATTTCAAAAATCTTAAAGGGGTTGTCTCAGATAAATTAAAACTTTACTCCTAAGCTAAACCCTGTCCCCCTGCATAACTTCTAATATACTCCATTTAAAAAAAAAAAATGTATGTTTAACCATATGCCCGGGAAGGTAATGTGACCGTAATGTGACTCAACCTAACATTTGGATTTATGAGACTGGTGGTGGAAGTCACTCACTTCCATTAAATGACTATAGGTGGGCAACATCACCAGGTCCTTACCCAAGAGTAACCTCTATAGCTCTTATACATGTTATGTCTGCCTGTGCTTTGTATGCTTTATTGTTCACCATATAAGATGTTTAAAAACCTACACAGTTTATTATTGTGTATATGCCAATAACTTATTGTACTGTTTGATGTAACACTGTCACTTTAACCTACTTCAGTCTAGTCAAGGAGGGTGGCACAATGATTCTATCCAAATGGGTGGAACCCAGTTGGACCTATTGGTTGGGCTGTGCCCTATTTGCACAATCTGTAGTACAGCCTCTGCACTCTACAGTCTGAAGCCTTATAGGCTTAGCTTGTAGGCTACAGGCTCAATGTGGTCTGTAGCCTATAAGCCTGAGAGTGGAAGAGCAGGAAGCCTGTGGCTTTCTGCTCTACTATTAGCAGAAATGGGTAGGCCGCACCACTTCTTCTCTGTTTTGTGATCCGTTTTTAAAACTGCATCGCAAAACCAAGGAGAACCTGCCTGCATCCCTTAACTCTCCCCGTTCCTGCTCTCAGCCTCTCCTGTTCAGCCTGGGCCCTGTGTGCTGCACATCATGTTGAAATGACCTAATACGCGACGTACGGAGGGCTCCATGGCCAGGAGTGGAGAGAGGTAAATGAACAGGGGCCATTACCACACCTCCACTGCCTATTAAAAAATCAGTGGGGGTCCGATAGGGCCCCCAAAGTCACGGGGCCCATCGGGGGATTCACCAACCCCTTGGTGGCCCAGTTTGACCCTGCATATAACATTATTTATAACCAGGTAAACACACACAAAAGATTTACAAGATGTACAAGAGCTAAGGTATATGCAAACACTGAATTTACAGATTTTGAATTGCTTCCATTGCTTTGATATTACATTATTATATAGAGTGTAATAGGTGCTGTATTATGCCTTTGTAAAATTCAGAGGTTATTTGGTACAAAAACAGTAAAGCAATTGCAAAAATATATGAAATCTTCACAACAACGCTGTTGAGTGGAAATGTGATAGTCTTACTTAAAGGAAAACACTTTCAATGGTAAATATTGGCAATAATACCTGACAACCACAAGGGGGTGGTTTCACTGTTAAAACTGGACCCTAGCCAGGTACCACTCTCCTGAATGATGATGATGATGATGATAATGGGGCATAACTAAGAAAGACATAGCAAACTTTTGACGGCCCCACCAGCCTCCACATGTTATAAATCCCCTCTTAATAACTTCCACACAGTATAACACCCCAACATGATTGAATGCTCCACTTATTCACCCTCCACATGTACATTTTGCACAAATTAGCCTCCATACAGTCATTGCCCACTTTTCTCCCTCCCACACAGTATACTGCTCCTTTATTTGCCTCATCCAGTAACTTCCCCCTTTACTGGCCATATACAGTATGTCCCCCATTCAATTACATTAGGCCCCTACTTGCTGGATTACTCTATTAACTTACTTATCAAACCCTGCTCCTGCCTACGACCTCCTCTATATTCACTTCAACTTTCATCCCCCAGGGGCCCGATGCACCCCATGTCATGTCTAGATGCAGAACAGCATCAGTAACATTAGGCCTCATGGAGGTTGAAGGCTAAAAACTGAAAGAAAAATGGAGGAAACCATATGCAGGAGCAGTCATCAGTAAGTGAATAGTCGTCATTACCAGCTGGAGTAATCCAGCAGGTAAATGGACTATTGCAAGAAGAGCTGTAGGTGCTATGGTGGTAGATCTGCCCCGACCATCATTAGGAAAGCAGTCGCTCAATGATAGAAGTGTTCATTGGGGCACTAAGGAGAGCATTATAGCGCATGGATTACCCGGATTATGGAGAACTGCTTTCCAGATTGCTTTGAAGCTACCTAGGATTTAGAGAATTGTAAATTACATTGCTAACATTAGCCAAGGGTTAGAGCGAGGATTTCCCATCACATCCCATCGTAACTTATCCAGAAAATTAATAACATTTCTCGCCATATTTTGATTCTTTGTTTCATACTTTACTACTATTCTGGAGACTCCCAACACTACTTTGTGCATGTGAAAGGTATTTAATCATAATACTTAGCACCTACAGATGGAGAAGATGAATGGCTACAAATTATAACCTAACAAATTGTTATTAATGGTTGTTAGTCACAGCATTACGGTTACAAATGGTAACAAACAGTGAGCATGGGGTGAAGTGATTTGTTTACATGCATACAAAAATTCTGCCCAACCATTTGCTCGGGAATGCAGATCTGTTCATTGCATAACCTCATATTAGAGTTACAGCTGTCCAAGGTTTGGAAGTTCTATTTTTATATAACACTGCCTGCTAATATTTGTCTCTATACCCTTCTCTTACACACATTAATATACAGAGTGACTATTAGTAGTCCCAAAAAGAAGTAAATAGGTATAAAACCTTAGAAAAAGATAAAGCATGCAGTATAAAATAATGCTAAATCATGTTAATTGATCATATTTAATGCAGTCCCTGATCAGTGCTATCTCTGGTCATAGAACCTGCTGTATAGAACAACAGAGACACTATAGCTATGGTGCTGAATCAAATCAAATCAAATAAAACAAGCTTTATTGGCATGTCCGAATAGATATTTGGCATTGCCAAAGCTAGTAAAGTGGGGGGAGGGGGGAGTTGGGGTTAGGGATGGGGGTATAACAGTCCGTGGGGTCTTATCTTCCTCTTAGTTGGTGACCGCTGTATGGGGGGGTGGGGTGGGGGGGGTGATTTGGAGTATAACAGTTCACGGGGTCTCATCTTCCTCTTAGTTGGTGCCAGCTGTATGGGGGGGTGATTTGGGGTATAACAGTCCATGGGGTATCATCTTCCTCTTGTTTGTCAAAAATGGAACGTCACACAATAGATTGTGCTTCAAAATCTTTCAGTGTTTTATTAAGTGTTTCAAGTAGAGCTTTTTTGTTTGGTGACAGCTGGACACATATTGGGCAGCGATCTCTACTGTGGTCTCTTCCTCTCCCAGTAGGATGTAGAGTTTCCTCTTCTCGTCTGCAGATGTGAAGCCTGGGATGTGGGCAGAGAGTCTTGGGAAGTAGACGGCCCTCACAGCGGAGTATTTGGTGCAGTGTAGCAGGAAATGGGCCTCTTCTTCTAGGGCCCCCTGGTCACAGTGCTGGCACAGTCTGTTCTCCCATGGCTTGTACATCTGCCTGCGTCGCCCTGTCTCCATCTCCAGGTTGTGGGCACTCAGTCTGTACCGGCTCAGGGTCTGTCTGTATTTGGGGTGGGGTATTCTCTCCAGGTAGGTGGCCATGGTGTAGTCCCTTTGCAGTGACTGGTACACGGTGAGTTTCTTGGAGTTATTTATTGCGCTTCTCCCTTCCTTGATGTACCGCTCTTTGTCTCTCTCAATGACTCCTTTTATTTGAGCCTTGATCAGGGCATGTTGGGGGTTTTGGCTTGGCAGATGGCTGATGCTTGGTTGGGGGATATCAGGTTTTCTCAGGGCTCTGTGGCTCAGCCAGGCTTGGTGGTGGTAAGAGCCAGGACTGCTGCCCTGTATGTGTGCCCAGAATGATAGTGCCCTCTTCTGCATGGTGAGCCATAGGGGGAGTCTGCCTAGCTCTGCCCGGCATCTCATGTTGGAGGTGCTGCGATGGACATGGAGGAGGTACTTGCAGAACTCCAGGTAGAAGGTCTCTGTTGGGCTGGAGTCCTACTTTGACTGGTCTGGGAAAGTGGCTGGGCCTCAAACCTCACTACCATAGAGAAGGATTGGAGCGATGACTGCGTCAAATATCTTCAGCCAGACCCTCACCAGTGGTTTGAGGTGGTACAGTTGTCTTCTGATGGCGTAGAAGGTTCTGCAGGCTTTTCCTTTCAGGGTTTCTATTGCTGTTTTGAAACTTTGTGATTGGTTGAGCTCCAGACCCCGGTAGGTGTAGCTGTTGGTTTTCTCCAGTGTGGAGCCGTTCAGTGTGAATTGTGGGGTGGGGGCTTTATTGTCGCCCTTCATCTTAAATACCAGGACTTTGGTTTTCTTGTGGTTGATGGGTAGGGCCCATGTTGTGCTGAATTTTTCCAGCACTGACAGGCTTTTTTGGAGGTCTTTCTCGGTGGGGGACAGAAGTAGGAGGTCGTCGGCATGTAGCAGGAACTTCACCTTACGGTTGTTCAGGGTGAGGCCTGGGGATGGTGAGGCCTCCAGGGCTGTAGCCAGTTCATTGATGTAGATGTTGAAGAGCGTTGGGCTCAGGCTACAGCCTTATCTGATCCATCGGGCCTGTTGGAAGTATTCTGTCCTTTTCCCGTTCACCTTCACAATGCACTGGTTTCCGGTGTAGGAGCTCTTGATGACGTCATACGTTCTTCCTCCTATTCCACTCTCTAGGAGTTTTAGGAGCAGGCCTGGGTGCCATACTGAGTCGAACGCCTTCTTAAAATCCACGAAGCAGGCGAATATCTTGCCTCTTCTGGTGTTGTGGACGTGGGTCTTGATGAGGCTGTGCAGGGTGTAGATATGGTCTGTGGTGCGGTAGTTTGGCATGAACCCTGCTTGGCTTTTGCTGAGGACCTCGTGTTGTGTGAGGAAGGTGAGGATTCTGTTATTGATGATGCTGTTGAACAGTTTCCCCAGCGCGTTGCTGACGCAGATCCCTCTGTAGTTGTTGAGGTCATATTGGCCCCCATTCTTGTAGATGGGGGTTATGAGGCCTTTGTTCCAGTCTTCGGGGAAGTGTCCAGCATTGAGCACAAGGATGAATAGCTTTGCCATTGCCGCGTGTATTGCTGGAGGGCTGTATTTGATCATCTCTGGTAGGATGCCGTCAGGGCCGCTGGCCTTTTTGCCTTTCAGCAGGGCAATTCTTTCCTGTATGTCTTTTATGGTGATTGGTGAGTCCACAGGGTTCTGGAATGCCTTGATGACTTTCTCCATGTCCCTCAGTTTGGTGATTATCTGTTGCTGTTCTGGAGTTAGGTCTTCTTCAGGGATGTTTTTGTAGAGACCGCTGAAGTAGTTGAGCCAGATATTTCCATTTTGGATGTGGAGGGAGTTTTTTTTGGGCTTTGTGTTCATATGGTGCCAGGTCTCCGAGAATGATCTGTCCTGGAGGGAGTCCTCGAGTTGCTCTATTTTGTGGAAGAGGTACCTCTGTTTCTTCTCTCTGAGAGTGCCTTTGTATTGCTTGCGTAGATTGTTGTAGGCTTCCCTCGCCTCTCTGTTGTTGTGGACTCTGTGTATCTGGTTGGAGGTTGGAGGTTGCCCTTAGAGAATGACGTAGAGCCTTGCAGTCACTGTCAAACCAATTGTGAGACTGTTTGTTAGTCGGTCTCTTGGGTTTTGTCTGTTTCAGGCCTGCTAGTTCTGCTGTGGTGTACAGGATGTTATTGAAGTCCTTCACTGCTCGGGTGACACCTTTTTGGTCTGGCTGGTAGGAGCTCATATACAGTAGAAGTTTGTGAGCAGTTCCTTGATTTCGGGTCGGTTAGCCGCATTGGTGTATTTGGTGGCCCGGTGACTGGCTCATTTAAAGGATGGTGGCAGGATGTAGAGACCAATATGGTGGGGCTGCTGTGTGAGTGGCTTGTCAGTGGATCTCATGTACAGCAGGATCTGGTTGTGGTCCGACAGGTGTCTCAAGGGTGACTATGAGAGCATCTATGTCTGCTGGGTATGCATCTGTGATGGCATAGTCCACCACGCTGTTGCCCACATGGGAATTTAGTGTGAAGCACCCTTGAGAGTCCCCTCTGGCACGCCTGTTCATTATATACAGTCCCAGACTCCGGCACAGGTTCAGCAGCTGTCTCCCACTCTTGTTGATGATTATGTCATAGCTATTTCTTCAAGTCTGTGCAGACTCCAGGTGGTGGACCTCGCCTACCAGGATGTGCAGGTTTCCATCAGAGGACAGGAAGTCTTTCTCTGTGCCAGTCCTGGCATTTAGGTCGCCGCAGATCAGCACTCTGCCTTGGGACATGAATGCTAGCGGTCTCCATAGACCACCACTGGGAGGGGTGCGGATTATGACGTGGATTCCACGCCATAATCCGCCCCCTCTGTGCCCGTGTGAACGGGCCCTTACACTGTAAGTGTGTCCATAAGTTTATATTAAACAACAGCAGATTTTTTCAGATTAGCACAGGCTAGACTGCAAATTGGGTGACCACACCAAAAAAAAAAAAAGGATGCTGCCATAACATTCAGAGATTTTTCAGTGTGCATATATCGCTTAAGCAGAGCATATTTTCGTTCAGCATAACAACATTGTCATACTGTGTATTTGGTGACTAAACCATTTAAAAAAAAAAGTAATTACTGAACAAACCGAAAAAATGCTTAATAAAGGAGATTAAATTAGTAAAGGTTGTTTTTTTCAGATTTGCACAGGTGGAATCAGTGATTTGCAGGTGGAATACCAGTATGTATTTAATGAGAAAATATTAACTCTTGCCAAAAATAGTCCTTGATAAAACATTTAAAGGATCTTCTAAAACATCTAAAAGGATTTTCTTGTTAGAACCAGAAAAATGCATGTTTAAAGACTGTGTATATAGATGAAACTGCTGTATTGCACAACAAACGCACAAAATTAGTTAATTGGCAATGAAAGGGTTAATTGTCTTGTCTGTGAAAGCAGCAGCAGCAACATAGATTTGCCCCTACTCCTTTGATATTATACTATCTCTTGATTTCTAGCAATAATCTGATTGTCTGTATAATTACTTGATTCTAAGTTCTCATAGTTCTCTTAAGTGTTGCTTGCTGCAAGCTTTCTCAAAACTGTGTTCTGAATTTTGCAGTGAGATGGATCATAGATGCATTTGTATGTCCACCATAACAGCAACTAAAGGCTGATCATGAGTGTGTCACCTTATATAGTGCATATAACCTCAGCACTGTGAGGTCCACCTACCATTGTCTATTGGCTGAGAGGCTTTCAGGTGTTTCATATACACGTCTCCTCTGTATTTCCTGGTGAAACATGTGGTGGCGCCCATTCTCATGTAGCAGCGGCCATTTTTGCTCTTCCGACCTCCATTTTTGTTTGAAAAATCCCATTTGGTTTTGTTAAAACTGAACAATTCGGAAAATTTGGGATGGACCCAGTGGTTCATCCATCTCTAATAGTAATCTTTTAGTCTGAAGTAATTTTTGTTTAAAGTTTATTATATATGGTATTTTATGTGTACTCTTATACAAAGTACATTAAAGTAGTAAACTTTGTATTGTTCTATGGCTTATACAACCACATTTAAGAACAATAAAGAGCATTTGTAGAAGAAAACGCATTTATGAGCAGGATTTTAGAAATACATTTGTCACTGTCATCAGATCGGCTAGTTTCACACTAACATTTTACTGTCCATTATTTTGATCCAACACAGGGTCAGAACAATGGACTATATAACTGACAGAATGATGGATACAAACTGAACATTTATTTTATTTACTGTACTTGCTTATAAAGCACCAATATATTCTGCAACGCTTTACAAATGTTATCATCACTCCTTGTCCCCAGAAGGGTTCCATGTAACTGTGTGCCCAGAGTGAACCCACAGAGAACATACAAACTCCATGCAGATGTTTTCCTTGGTCAGAATCAAACCCAGGACTCCAGCGCTGCAGGACAATCCATTGTATTTTGCACTTTTCTTCCATCTAAAAAATAAACTGAAAGATGGCAGAAGGAACCAAAGGCTAAGGCACCACATTACGGAAAGGGTGTATTCACACTGAGTAAACGCTAGCTTATTCTGAACGTAAAACACGTTCAGAATAAGCGGCGTCTAAAGCAGCTCCATTCATCTCTATGGGAGCGGGGATACGAGCGCTCCCCATAGAAATGAATGGGCTGCTTCTTTCACTCCGTGCAGTCCCATTGAAGTGAATGGGGAGTGCCGGCGTGTACGCTCCGGCATGAGCAGAGCTTGCCGTATACGCCGGCACTCCCCATTCACTTCAATGGGACTGCACGGAGTGAAAGAAGCAGCCCATTCATTTCTATGGGGAGCGCTCGTATCCCCGCTCCCATAGAAATGAATGGAGCTGCTTTAGACGCCGCTTATTCTGAACGTGTTTTACGTTCAGAATAAGCTAGCGTTTACTCAGTGTGAATTCACCCAAACACTGCATTTTTTTGTTGTAGATTTTGCTGCAGTTTTTTGAGCAAAGTGAGGTGTGGATTAAACAGGAGGGAAAAGTCTAAATTCCTTTTCAAGTCTCTCCTGACTTTGGCTCATAAAAACGCAGCAAAATCTACAACAAAATAATACTGCATTTCGGTAACATGGGGCCTGAGCCTAAAACCACAGCATTTTACGGTCACAGTCTAGCGAATCCCATTCACACACTGTGGAAAAATAAACGCAGTGGGGATATCTGGGGACTGCTCCCATATGGAAGACCAAGGGTAAATAAGTATCACTTTTTTTAATTTCACACCATCCATAGCATCATAGGAGTATTTCATGTAGTAAAAAAAAAACCTTTAGGCAATGGCCCCATATAGCAGAAAAAAAAAAACGCAAAAAAACAGTTTTTTCTGCTGCATGTTTCGCAGAAACCCTGCAGAGTTTTCCTTTGCAGACTTTCTGCCCCTATTATACCTATACAGAAAACACCAGGTACTGTAAAACGGCCAAAACACTGTGTTTTTACAAAGTGGGGCCCTGGACTTACCGTTATTTTCTCCTCACATATGATATATCTAGCTTCTGTAGGCAGACATGTTATTTCATTATTTGCTGGATGTTGTTTTTTTTCTATGTATGGAATATCTAGCTGAATTATCTTTTTACTTCCTATTACTCTTACTTTATAATCTTTATTATGCGTATAATAATTTTTTAAAACATAGTTATTCTAAAAAGTAAGTGGTTAATGTCTGATTCCAGACAGTTACAGTGATCAATGTACCCTACGTTCCAATGTACCTACAGTTGTGTATGATCTCTTGTCCGTGTACCAAGTACCTTTTTCAGATGTGTTTCTTGCCTAGAGCCGGTGTTTATCCTTGATCAAAATGTGGCGCTTGTTCTTAGCTATATGCAGGTTTCCACAATGAGAACATCAGAAATCAGACAGTATCAGAAATTAGACAGTGACTTTCAGCTTTATTTAATTAGAATATTATTATACAGAATTGACGTCTTAGAAAAACACTTATAGATTTTTAAAGTTCTTCCAATGGAATAGCAGCCGTGTGGTATACATCTACAGATGTCAGCATTTCTATGGTAGCTGTGATATAACAAACATTTACAGTATTAATAGGCGCTGCAAGAAAATGGTTTCATTACAATGATTTGCAGTCGTGACAATTTATTTAATAATGTTATTAACCGTAACTTAGCTACACACATACCTTAATCCAAAGGAAAATGTTAAGTACAACCTCTATGATATAAAACTGTCCACACAATAATGTTCCTTGCAGAAGTATACATGTACAACAATAACAAATGTCCTAGATAGTGCAGCAATGTATCCTATGTATAGCCCAGGTGTACAGCACCGAATAGGTGCAATATATAAGGAAGGAGAAAGGAGATGGGCAAAGGAAAAGAGGAAGAACTTATATCAAAACTTCAATTTACCAAAGCATTAAAATCTATACAATATAAAATGTACATAATAGGCAGAGGAGGAATAGGAGGTGTATTGAGCCCCTACTTTATATAATATCCCCTCCCTTCTACTTTATATGGAGGGACATAGTAATTTTGCAATAAATAATTGGGTATCTCGCCACTTTATAAATTGTGGTATATACAGGTATATTAATATGCCAAGATATTTTGGGTGACAGGCAGTCATCATCGTCTGAGTACTGCAGACTCTTCAGTACTAACCAAGCACAGCACCATACATTTGTATAGCAGCTGTCCTTGGTATTGCAACTCATGTGACCGCTAAACATGACATCACATGGTCTGTGGAGCAGAAGGGGGCAAATAAGGGCAAACATAATACTATTAGCAACTTTCATAAAGGATAAATTGTGAGCTTAGCAGTGACCATAGCTGCCAAGTCTCCACCGTATAATACTGATTGCGCGTATTACCGTGTTTCCCCAAAAATAAGACAGTCTTATATTAACTTGTCGTTCTAAATATAGGACCTGTCTTATTTTCGGGGGACGTCTTATGACAACCGGCAGTCATGTCGGCACTTCCTTAGCGGAGTGCCGGCATGACTGCCGGTTGTAGATAGTGTAGGGGAGGGGAGGGGAAGGTATCATACATACCTTTCCCATCTTCATAGCAGTGCTGGTGCTGCTGTTCGTCCCGGCAGTGGTGGGCAGGGCTTAGCGAGAGCCTCGCTTCACTGGCATTGCAGCCGGCTGGATGCTGTGCACTGTGCTCCATGTGCACAGGAAAGATGGCTGCTGCCTCTGCCTCTGGGATGAGCTGGGAGAGCCGACAGCCCGCAGCATATGCACAGTGGGCATCATCCAGCTAATCCTACAGCAGCAGGGACAGGGGATACAACAGCAGAAGCAGCAGCCGGCTTTCCTGTGCACACGGACCACATCGTACAGTGTTCAGCCAGCTGCAATGATTTTTGGGCATTCCTTATTTTCGGGGGATGCCTTATATTAGGCAATTCAACAGAAACCCCCTCCCCCCCATGCCTTACTTTCGGGGGGTGTCCTACTTTCCGGGAAACACAGTATCCCCTCTAGTGCCTTGGTCAATGCTGATTGAGGCACCACTTACCCGGTGGGACACATGGGGGCCAGCAATCCATTGCCATGACAGCCTTCTATAGGTTCCCAGACTTGTCTGGCATACGTTTGTATTACAGGCTGCTCTATTGCAATGCATTGACACCCTAAGGGTTCTAATATAAAATTTAAAAAAATTATAAATAAATGAAAAGAATTAAAGATTTGAATTATGCCCTATTACTAGAACACATACAAAAAAATAAATAAATAAATAAATAAATAAATAAATAAATAAAGTTAAACACATTCACATTAGGTATCCCTGTGTCCTAAAATACCCGGCCTACAAACTTATAAAAATATTTTTTCCACACAATGAACATCATCGTGGGGGGGGGGGGGGAAGAGAGCCAAAACACCATTTGGTGTTTTGTTTTTTTTTGCTGTTTAGCCTTCCATAAAAATATGTCAAAAAAGTGATCAAAGCAGTAGATATTGCTCAATTTGGTATCAATAAAAAGTACATCTGGCCCCACAAAAAGACGGCATCCCTATACGCAGAGATATAAAAAAGTTACTGGTGTCAGAATATGGCGACTCCAAGAACAGTCAGTGCTGTACCACTTAATGGATTCCACTGGTTTTCGCCAACTGATGGCATGCACTCAGCCTCGATGGAGGATACCTAGCTGCTGTTATTTCTCTAGGAAAGCTGTCCCTGCTGCATACCACCATGTGTTGGAGAATGTCGCCTTTCCTTGGATATGTCAGTCTGGGGAAAAGTGTACACCACTGTAAACACATAGAACAACAGTTATGGACAAGGACAATACAGGTTCCAACACCATAAAGGGCCCATTCACCTCCTCTCTCCAGAGCAAGGTGTTGCTTCCACTCCTCCTCTGCCCTCTGAGGGTAAGGTGAAGTGCTGCAATGCAATTAATGAGTCTGGATCAGAGGAGACAACTGCAATTGGGCAGGGTTGCCAGTGACAATTGTACCAATATTGTTGCTGCACTGCAATTAACACATTGTCTCTGTATGGTGCATGTCCTTGAGTTGGTGTTTCGCCACTTTATTAACCTGTATAGTGGTTAAATGAGGTGCTCCTCAAAGGCAGAAAAGTCTCTGTGCATTTCAGCCTTTCTTATGTCACAAAAAAATGCCTTGCTTGATTTGCAGGTCTATCTTTGCACCAACTTATCTGTAACATTCCAACACAGTGGAACTCATCTTAAACATGCTGGAGTGTCTGTGTGAGAAGAAGAGGGTGGTGAATGAATACTGCATGCAAAAGACCACAGGAACAATGTGTTATTTTGAGATACGTCATTGAAGGCTTACGGGGGAAGTGTATCAAGCCCCTTGAAGAGGCCACCAAATTTGCCAGTAGGGAAGACTGCAACATCCCTCTGTTGTATATCTTAAAGAAAAGACATACTTATTCAATGAGGGGAGGAAGGAGAGTAACAGTTTCCACTTCTTAGTCAACATAATTTCCTGGGGTTGATGGAGAAGGATGATTATCTGGGTCAGGGTAATTATTGTGGAGAAACTGGGAATCTTAGATTGAAAGAGAAGAAGGAAGACTCTCTCATGGCTGCAGAGAGGGCCATTGATATGTCACAGACAAAACCAGGGGAGGAGACTGATCCTTATTTCTTCCAAGAGGATGATGACGATGGCCATTCTGGCCAAGAACACCAATCATGACAGGCACCTGGGTCCATGAACACAAAAGCAAGCATAGCAGGCTATATGCTCTTCTGCTTACAACGCAAAAGCATATTATCAGCATCAAGCAGAGGGACGGATGGCTATGCTCTTAGACCATTGCTAAAAAGCCAAAATGAAGGAACTCTTATCTGCTTCTTAAAGGAAAAAAAATACCAGGATAGGCTGTATATCCAGCTTACCGAAGGATTTGGAGAGACCACTGTAACTGCCAGTCACATGTGTACCCAGGTGGCCTCTGCCTGCTCCCAGTCCACCTCACTCAGTCGGTACTCCCCCTTCTTTGTCAGTACCACAGCATCAAGTGTCAGGAGTAAATTCAGCAGCATTAGCAGCCAGGACCAGCCACATGTCCTGCAAACTGGTCCATCACAATCCATTGTCGAATACTGTTGGTGCCACCATTTTGATTTTGTTCTTTTTCTGCCTCCCAAGTGTTGTTCTTAGGGTCATAGAATTCTTTCCGTTTCAGAAGATATTCTATCTTTTTCAGCTGGCAGGCCAGGCATGTTTCCCCTTATCATAATCTTCCATTTATTGTACTGGTGCTACTGCTGCTCCTAAATAGCTACTACCACTGCCACAACTCAGCAAGATATGTTCTGTGGCCTGGTCCAGCATATTATGGCCTGCCGCATAGCCCCACATGTTACCACAGCTACCTCCACTACCACCTCCCCAAACATGTCCTTGCCAACATATTCTGTAGCACTTTACAAATCAGAATTTGGGTGCAAATAGGTTTTCCAAATGGACAATAACCCCAAGCATACCTTCAAGGTTGGGCCAAAATGGCTGAAAGACACCAAAGAGTGGCCATCAAAAAGTCCTGATCTCAGTCCCATTAAGAACTTATGGGAAGAATCAAAGAAGCATGTGTAAACAAGGAAGCCTACAAACCAATTCTACCAGCATTAATAGGTCAAAATTGCAGCAACTTAATGAGAGAGGCTAAGCAAACTGACACTTTAAAAATAATGCGACCAAAAAATAACCATATGTTGAAAAAGTTATGAAATAAAAGCTGAAATAAATAATTCTTGAGCTAAGGTAATGCCTGTATGTGGGATGCCATTCTCAATCTTTGCACTTGGTACAGTAAAGCTTACGTACAACTTTAGCCACAAAAACCTTGAATGTTTTTGGAATGCTGCAGGTAACGCTACCATTTTTCCTCAATATTTAGCAGTCAGTGTCCTGTCCACCAAGAAACAAATTTAATTATTTCCAAATATGTTGTTCCATGTAGCTCTGCATGACGAAATTCTGTAGAAAACATCACAATAACTAGAGAAAAACACTCAGTGAACACGAGAACACAAATAAATCAAGCTCAAACTCTACTGAACATTGCAGAAGATCAAAGGATGTGTGAAACCTCCCAGACAGTAAACAGAATGTGCTCAGATTCTTATTATACCGGCCTTGCTTTTAACTAGCACATACAGTACAGCACCAAAACATTACAAAGTAATAGAAATGTAACATGGTATTTCTAGAACAAACATCTGATGAATTACAATTAAAGCGGTTGTCCAGTTCCTTTTTTTATGACTTATCAGTAGGGTGTCTGACAACTGGGACCCCCACTGATCAGCTGTTTGAAGAGTCCCTCACTATCGGCAGCACTATGATGTCTTCACCGTTTTACAGCTTCAACCCATAGAAATGAAATAGATAAAGTTGTAACTACATGAAGCGGCTGCTATGAAACTGACATTGCATGATGTAAATGGTGGAGGGGCCACAAGATTCGCACAAGTAGAAACTAACTAGTTGGCAAACATCTTCCTGCTAGTATATCTGAGGCCACATAAGAGCTAGTTATTGCTGTAGCTCAAAATAGCCAAATCAGTTGATTTTAGCCACATTAAAATGACCAGACACATCGATCCAAGTTTATTGTATAGTGAGAACATATCCGTTCTATTCCATATTTTTTTTGCTTTTATCTGTTTGTAAAAATTAAGTTTTGTAAAAACTTTATAGTGTGTGAAACTTATGTCTCTACGAAAAAACCTCCCACAGGTAGGCTAGCTGTTTTTTTTCTATATGTAATTTGTGCCTGTTTAGTACTTCTAGTCCATAAGAGTGCATTGTTGTAGATGGGCTGGCGCTAATGTCAGTGGACTGTGGGACTGATTCATACCTTAATAACTTACAGCTCCTGTAGCTGAGCATATGAGCACATGCATATCCATAGCAAATATTATGTATTTCTATATGTGCATATTCATGTGTAAAAGAGGACCTTTCACCACCTCCACCAAGTTCTTAGAATATATTTAACAGCCACCACTACAGTTTTCCAGCACAATTGCAAGTGCAGTTAGTTTTGTTGCCTAAAGTGCTATTTAAGCTTTGTAATGTCAGGTGGGTGGTGTCAGGCAGGGGGTGTGATTCAGAGTTCCAATCAGAGGCAGCCAGTGACAGCTCAGAATCACACCCCTTGTCTGCTCTTGCCTGACACCACTTCCTGACAGTACAAAGTCATATGAACCATTAAAACTATCTGCACTGATTGCTCAGGAATGACGGGGGGTTAGCGAAAAAATCCCAACTGCCCTTGAATCAATGGAGCAGCATCTATTAATTGATATAAAGACTTGGACTTGTTGGAGGTGGTGAAAGGTCTTTAAGTGATAACTATTGTTTACCTGTAATGAGCCCTGCACTTCTGTGATTTTCACATAATACAATGTCACGTGATGATTTTCATTGTCTGGATGAAAACAATAAGGATTTCTATTCACAGTCAACAAAAAGAAATATTGAAGACCACAAAGAATTATGACACAAATTCCAAGAGAAAGCACAGAACTATTCATTATACAATTATTTCAGTGAATAAGCTGTTTATTTGCTAAACCTTGTTAATGAGCTTAACGGCCTATACCAGATCTACAGTGCATTCAAGTCTGGCCAGCATTGTGCACTCCAAGTACTGTATAGAGCTAAAGCATAAGAAATAATAACTAGTCTGTTTGCTGACACGTGCATGACATGTGAGGTGCATATACAGTACAGACCAAAAGTTTGGACACACCTTCTCATTCAAAGAGTTTTCTGTAATTTCATGACTATGAAAATTGTAGATTCACACTGAAGGCATCAAAACTATGAATTAACACATGTGGAATTATATACTATACTATAAAGTGTGAAACAACTGAAAATACACTCACCGGCCACTTTATTAGGTACACCATGCTAGTAACGGGTTGGACCCCCTTTTGCCTTCAGAACTGCCTCAATTCTTCGTGGCATAGATTCAACAAGGTGCTGGAAGCATTCCTCAGAGATTTTGGTCCATATTGACATGATGGCATCACACAGTTGCCGCAGATTTCTCGGCTGCACATCCATGATGCGAATCTCCCGTTCCACCACATCCCAAAGATGCTCTATTGGATTGAGATCTGGTGACTGTGGAGGCCATTGGAGTACAGTGAACTCATTGTCATGTTCAAGAAACCAGTCTGAGATGATTCCAGCTTTATGACATGGCATTGCATTATCCTGCTGAAAGTAGCCATCAGATGTTGGGTACATTGTGGTCATAAAGGGATGGACATGGTCAGCAACCATACTCAGGTAGGCTTTGGCGTTGCAACGATGCTCAATTGGTACCAAGGGGTCCAAAGAGTGCCAAGAAAATATTCCCCACACCATGACACCACCACCACCAGCCTGAACCGTTGATACAAGGCAGGATGGATCCATACTTTCATGTTGTTGATGCCAAATTCTGACCCTACCATCCGAATGTCGCAGCAGAAATCGAGACTCATCAGACCAGGCAACGTTTTTCCAATCTTCAATTGTCCAATTTCGATGAGCTTGTGCAAATTGTAGCCTCAGTTTCCTGTTCTTAGCTGAAAGGAGTGGCACCCGGTGTGGTCTTCTGCTGCTGTAGCCCATCTGCCTCAAAGTTCGACGTACTGTGCATTCAGAGATGCTCTTCTGGCTACCTTGGTTGTAACGGGTGACTATTTGAGTCACTGTTGCCTTTCTATCAGCTCGAACCAGTCTGGCCATTCTCCTCTGACCTCTGGCATCAACAACGCATTTCCGCCCACAGAACTGCCGCTCACTGGATGTTTTTTCTTTTTCGGACCATTCTCTGTAAACCCTAGAGATGGTTGTGCGTGAAAATCCCAGTAGATCAGCAGTTTCTGAAATACTCAGACCAGCCCTTCTGGCACCAACAACCATGCCACGTTCAAAGGCACTCAAATCACCTTTCTTCCCCATACTGATGCTCGGTTTGAACTGCAGGAGATTGTCTTGACCATGTCTACATGCCTAAATGCACTGAGTTGCCGCCATGTGATTGGCTGATTAGAAATTAAGTGTTAACAAGCAGTTGGACAGGTGTACCTAATAAAGTGGCCGGTGAGTGTATGTCTTATATTCTAGGTTCTTCAAAGAAGCCACCTTTTGCTTTGATTACTGCTTTGCACACTCACCTCTCCTGGGCCTCTGATTGTTATACTCGGGGGTCCGAATAGTGCTTGTGGGGCCCGCGGCGTCATTTAGCAATCTTGGCCCCTGCCAGGATCGGTAAATAAGTAGGGTCCGTTACCGGCTGGAGTAACTCCAGCCAGTAACAGCCTATTAAAAGAACAACAACAAAACGCAGCGGTAGTCACCGGGCCCTTAATGTCCCGGGCCCTGTGGCAGCTGCTACCCCTGTAGTTACACCACTACCAGGGAGAGTTAATACAAAGCAAGTATTGTCAAGCCTGTGAGCTTTCAGAAACTTCTTAGCCACCATAGCGACTGAACACCTCCATCAATCTTGCCACAGGAGACTCAGAAATGACGCTGAAAATAAAAGTAACCACTAAGATGCAACCATGGCCCCCGATCCAAGTTGTCTCTGAACATGGCCACTGCTCAGCAGTTACAATGCACATTCAGTTCCTGAATGCTGCACTGCAGTGAGTTGAGCGTACTATATATATTTTTTTTTAAGTCTGGCATATAGTTTTCCACCACTCAATGTGAATAAAACTTTTACAAATATTAATAAACCCTATTCACATTAGTGTAACATCTGAATATTGTGGATTTCATACGGCAAAAACTTGGTCTCTGTATGGGGTGCAAGTTTGGCTTTTTAAATTAGTTCTAAATAAATCCTGTGTAGAATATTGACATACCCGGTTAACTAAAATAGTACATGTACTGTACATCTACTGACAAGTGAGTAATGTGCTGCAGAGCTGCAATATGAATCACTCCTGTATCTGGTAGAAAAGTTCTCCTGGATTGAGGTTTTCTAAGAAAAGCTACAGAACAGAACAGAACAGAACTATATTTAAATGGTATTTTTATCATTTAAAGTCTATGTAACATTTTACATCAATCAACACATGCAAGAAACACGAACGTGACATGACATAAAGAAAGTGATTAATAAAGATACTTCAGCTATAACATCTATGTCTATAAGATACAGTACTGTAAGTCCACCAAGCAGAACAGCCATCAGAAAATATCTAGGACCAAACAGAGAAATGGTCAGGACCCTTGAGCTCTTTTCTACTTTTATCCACTCTCCTTGCACTTCTGTAGGATAGTATGACATACAGTAACCTTTCCAATATAAGGATCACGTGCTTTGCCACACACAATGGTCCAAGGATCTTTGCATTCATAGGGTCACTGAAGAAAGACTTATCAGAACGTGATCAGTTTCATTGGCGTCCCTATCCTTGCACACATTGTTTATAAATTTAGGCCCATCTGGGCAAGTGTCTAGGCAACCTTATAATACATACACAAAAAATGCAAAGGCTTAATAAAGAATGAAAATCCAACAAAATCTAATAGAAAACATTGTCCAAAAAGACAGGATCACTATAAAATTTGTATATTTATTGACATATAGTATAAAACCACAAAAGCTTTTAATAAATATGATAACAATATTGATAAGGCAGACCAATGGTAAGAATATAGACCAGAGAGTGGGAGGCACAGGTATATAACGAGTCAAAAATACATGTCACATGCCTGGTTGAAAAGTTGTAGATTCACAATGTGAAAAGCAGAAAAGAACCAGGCATAAGGTTGTGATACAGCAGATAATGACAATGACAGTAGCGTGCCTACCCACAATACTGGTGCGCCCGACGCACGTTTTGCCACACACACTGGCTTCTTCAGGGGACCCCTGTATCACAACCTTATGCCTGGTTCTTTTCTGCTTTTCACATTGTGTGTTCAAAACTGTATATTGTCAGTTATATTTGTTCACTATGTTGGTTATGACTAATGTTATTTATTAGCACTTGTTGTTATTCACTTTTTCTGGAGAGTTTTCTCCTCTAGTTTCACCTTTTCAACCAGGCATGTGACATGTATTTTTGACTCGTTATATACCTGTGCCTCCCACTCTCTGGTCTATATTGTTACCATTGGTCTGCCTTATCAATATTGTTATCATATTTATTAAAAACTTTTGTGGTTTTATACTATATGTCAATAAATATACAAATTTTATAGTGATCCTGTCTTTTTGGACAATGTTTTCTAACCTTACAATACAGAAAGCTCCTCTGCAGAAGATAAATAATACAGGTAAGATGATGTAGGGATTGAGGGTGGATGAAGTGGTTCCAAATTACATGAAATATAACTTTTATTGAATACTCTTAAAAGGACCATATGACCCTATACTGAATATTAAAACCATTTTGTGCCAATATGAAAGTATAGATAGTGAAAAGCTTCCTCATAAAAGTATGGTTACAGCAAATCAATGTCATTGTTTATATAATGAAAAGTTCTACAATTTTCCACTATACTTTTTGCATGAGTTCCTCACGGTTTTCTAGATCTCTGCTAGCTGTTATTCCTTCTGCTAACTTTCAGTGCATATAAAACAGTCCATGGTCATGTGATGAACGACAGGTGCACAGCTCACAGTCACAACACAGTAATTAATCTGCCTGGTAACGAGATGTGAACCTGTGTGATCATTACATGACCAAGGACTGTATATCATATAACCATAGACTGCACATCATATGACCATAGACTGTATATCATACGACCATGGACTGTATGTTACATGATCTTGAACTGATTTTTATCCACCTGGAATAAGCAGAAGATCTAGAAAACCATAAGGAATTGTTACAGAACGTACATTGAAAAGTCTTAAAACTTTTCATTACACAAACAACATTTATTTGCTGAAAATGGTCTTTGCTTGAGGATTATGTTTGTCCATTTTACTGCTTTGTCTGCTCCTGATAGCTGAGGGCGCCACCTCCGAGGTCCGCTGTGCAACATCCTACTTGGTTCATGTCCTATCAGTTCCTACCTATGCCACATACTATCTTGCCACTTTTGTGTTTTAGGATTTCTGTTGCCACTATTAGGAATTCACAATCTACTTGTGTTACATGCAGCTCTATGAGAACTCTGCTTAGGCTTTTGATGTACACTATATTGCAAGCTGTTAATGAAGCTTCATGGAAATTTTGTACAGTTGATTTCTTGTTGATCAAGATTAATGGCAGCACAATTGCTCAGTAGTTACTACCTTGCAGCAATGGTGTCCGGGCTGAAAAGCCGGCCAAGGGAAACATTTGCATGTGTTTCCTTTGGGCTCTCTGGTTTCCTCCCACAGTCTAAAAACTGAGAAGTAAAATAACGTCCTATAAAAATTATGTTTGACAAATGTTTGCCATTGAAGTGGGGTATAGAAGCTAAGTGGACAGGGTCATGGTGAGTTTCAGTACAACTTCTTTGTTCTTGGAATCTGTGGGCTACTGCTGAAAGATCCTGAAACAAAGCACTAGAACAAAAATGGTATAAAGTAAGACATATAAAACAGTAACATAGTATATGAGGCCGAAAGAAAATTCAGGTCCATCAAATACAACCTATAACCCTACAGAGATGAACCAGACGAAGACAAAAGAACCCCATGAAGCTGATTCCAACTATCCTATGTTGGTGGCAGAAATTGCTTTTGGATATAAGTATAAAACCTGAATCAACTAGTCATCCCCAAAATATAACACCCATAATCTGAATTTTTTCTTTTTTTTTTCAAGAGTGTAGGGTGGGGCTCGTGAAATTACACCTAGGTCTACACCACCTAGCACAATAACAGTTCTCATACCTGTATCTATTTTGTTGGCAGATTCCATGGTATACAGGAGCAGTGTCAGGCAGGAACAATTGGGTTTGTGTAAATTAAACTCTGTAATGTTCTTAAGTAGGTCCACAATTTTGATATTTTTACAGTACCGCTTGTAGAAGGGACAAACTAAGGCCGGGTTCACATCTGTGTTCGGTATTTTGCTTGGGGCGTCTGAATAGGGACCCCCAGAACGGAATACCGAACGCATTGACAAGTGGTGAGAAATTATTATAATGGGGTCTGTGTGTTTTCCGTGCGGTGTCTGCATGGAAATGCAGACAGAAAAGTACTTCATGTATTACTTTCCTGTCCGCATGACTCATGTGGACTCTGCGCGGAAAACACACAGACCCCATTATAGTCTAAGGGGTCTGTATGCGTTCATTGTTCACTCCCCGAACAGAATACCGAACACAGATGCGATCCAGGCCTAAGGTGTGGAGTGAAATATTCACAGTTTCAACAAGCATAGTCCTCACATCCCATATCAGATTGCAATTGTTTACATCACAGGTTGCTACTGGAAGATCCTAAATTCTGGAGTGCAAATCTTCCCAAACCAATTCCTTCTGCAGTACAACAATGGAGACATTGGTCTCCACTAGTGAAGTTCAGTGACTCCTGCTTCAGATCAAGCACTTATTGATTATACTTACAAGAGATCCTCCTATAACAGGCATATAATATACACATCAGCAGATAGTAGCCCAACTTTAGTTTTGTCTTTGCAGCTTGTGTAGCTTTTTACCAGCAGAGCGTTATTTCATATTATTGCCAAAGTGCATATAAGCGCTAAAAACAGCAGTGGAAGATATTTTATTACATATATTATGTATTATATAGATATTTAATATGTTTAGAGAATCTTCAAAAATGTGCTGTTGCTTAGATACATTTTCTTATACTTTATGCATTTTTTTTAGGATATAAAACAGCTTTTTTCATGCAACATGTCAGTCATTTCTCACTCATAAAAAATAGTAATGCCTCCAAATCAATCAATCCTCTTAAGATGTAAAATTTGGGCATGATTTTTTAATAGCACAACATGAAAACCCTTCGCTTTGAGTGGCAGAAGACTGGGAGAATGACAGATGAAAATGGATAAAGCTGGCGTACACAAGCTATTCTGGCTGAAATCAAATGTGTTACTGACATTTGTTTCTTTTACAGAATTTTATAGGAGTCTTAGTAAGAACAGGACAGCAGTGGTGAGATCATAAAGCAGTCCAAATTTTTTTATTTTTATATTAAATTATAGTCCGGTTGTAATGAAGTGAAGTTGAACAAAAATTTACCCAAAACATTTCTCAGACATTTTTCCTTTTTGCTTCTGCAGTCTCCATTATGTACTATCCTTAAAACAAGCCTTCCTTTACGAGAGAACTGAAAAGCCCTCTAAACAAGAGAGAAAGACATTTGCAAGGAAAGACAACAAGGTGGACAGGGAGGTGCAGAAAATCCACAGGGACAGGATTAGGGACTGCAAATTAGAGTGTGGACAATGTACAAGTGTAAGGTGGAAAGTAAATTATCCAGGAATGACATGAAGGATGTGTGGTCAGTAGGGTTGAGTGATCGTGTTTGGAAAAGATCGGATTCTGATCGGCGATCGAGAAAATTTCACGATTGCGATCGGAATTCCAAACACAATCTTTTTAGGTGAGATTGAGATCGATACTATTTCCCACAATGCTTTGCTTAGCCTTCACACTGAGTATACGCTCCGCTCATTCTGAGCCTTCATTCTGAGTGGAGTGTATACTCAGTGTGAAGGCTCCGCTGCGGTTCCATAGGAATGAATGGAAGCAGCCGGCACACAGCCTTAACCCCCTGCGCGCCAGCTGCCTCCATTCATTCTAATGGGAGACTAAACTAACATCTCTAGTAGCTACTTACCTGCAGAGATGGCTGCTCCGGTGCCCAGTGTTCTCCTTCTTCGCCTCGCTAGAAGAGCAGTGTGGAGCAGCAACGAGGCGAAGAAGAACACCGGCACCAGAGCAGCCATCTCTGCAGGTAAGTGGACACCAGGGGGGACTAATTAGCCAGAGGATTAAAAAAAAATCCTCTGGCTACTTAGTGATTCACTACACAGCGTGGATTCTAACAATTAAAGCGTTTTATTGTTAGATTCCATGCTGTATAGTGAATAGGATTGCTAGTGTAGTGCTAATGTAGTGATGCACCAAGGCTGGAGACTGGCGGTGAAGGTACAAAAGAGAACTTGTTGACATGGAGATGGATGACCCATGGTCAATAAAATCTGGAGATGTGAATACTCTTTTGGGTAAGTTGAAAACAGGCAAAGCAGCAGGTCCAGATGATGTTGTTTCATACGTGTTGAAGGGTTGTACTGCTTTACTGTGTGAGGTTCTAGTGTACTTGTTTAACATGAGTATACGTATAGAATGTGTTCCTGTGCTATGGATGGTGTACCTAATATAAAGGGAAATGAAGGTGTTTCAGCTGCTTGAGTTGTCTTACTTGAGAGCATGAGTTGGCACATTGATGGACCACTTACAGTTTGGGTACTTTGCTGAAATCAGGGTGGGAGATGCCCTTATTCATCTACCGCACAGGGTTTACTCACAATTCATCATCTAGCACTAGCATTGCCTTCTTCAGTTTTAATGGTTGAAGAAACTGTCATATGTCGGTCACTGAATTTTTGGTAATCTGGATTAGTCAAGGAGGAGGTAGGAGGTTGTAATGTGTTCAGTTGGGGAGAAGCTAGTGGAATAGGGTGGTGAGTAGTATTGGCATAATGAGAATGGCCTCATCTTGAATGTTGCTAAAAGTAAGGAGATGAAAATAGACAATTTTTTCTTAGACAACAGACATCATTCAAGGTGTGCAGTCTGTGATTGTGAGGGCTTTGTTCTATGCAGTCATTGGGGAGGGAACTCAAGGAAGATTGATGTGAAAGACCTGCATATTGATGAAGAAGAAAAGTGCTGTGGTAGAATGCAAGCATGGTAGTTTGGAGACTATAGTGCAGCAGAAGACCATAAAGAAATTTAGATCTATTACGGATTCCCTTACACCCAATGTACCACGTCCTTAAAAATCAACAAAGCTCTTTCAGCAGTAGGTTAAATCCTGCTGCATAGTGGCAAGAAAAGATTCACACAATCATTTATTCCCCAACAAATCTCTCCATTTAACAGTGATAAACTCAAAATGTCGAAGGGGTTACATTGGGGTCTCACTGGTTGTGCTACTATTTATGTAACTCAATATATACTACTGTATAAAATCAATCTTACGCATTGATTTTTGTTTTGTCTTACCACAAGGAGCTGTTGAATTACCAAATTTCCTCCAGGATGATTAAAGTATTCTTTAGTATTTAGTATTCAGTATAATACAAGTATTGTATTCTGTTTGAATAATAAGCATTGCAAACAAACGGCTCCTTTTTCTCCATTCATACAGTGTTGGCCAAAAGTACTGGCACCCCTGCAATTCTATCAGATAATACTCAGTTTCTTCCAGAAAATGATTGCAAGCACAAACTCTTTGGTATTAATATCTTCATTTATTTTGCTTGCAATGAAAAAAACACAAAAGAGAATGAAAAAAAGTCAAATCATTGATCATTTTACACAAAACTCCAAAAATGGGCCGGACAAAAGTATTGGCACCCTCAGCCTAATATTTGGTAGCACAACCTGTAGACAAAATAACTGCGAACAACCGCTTCCGGTAACCATCAATGAGTTTCTTACAATGCTCTGCTGGAATTTTAGACCATTCTTCTTTGGCAAACTGCTCCAGGTCCCTGAGACCTGAAGGGTGCCTTCTCCAAACTGCCATCAAGAGATCTCTCCACAGGTGTTCTATGGGATTCAGGTCTGGACTCATTGCTAGCCACTTTAGAAGTCTCCAGTGCTTTCTCTCAAACCATTTTCTAGCGCTGACCTGAAGTGTGTTTTGGGTCATTGTCCTACTGGAAGACCCATGACCTCTGAGGTAGACCCAGCTTTCTCACACTGGGCCCTACATTATGCTGCAAAATTTGTTGGTAGTCTTCAGCCTTCATAATGCCATGCACATGGTCAAGCAGTCCAGTGCCAGAGGCAGCAAAGCAACCCCAAAACATCAGGGAACCTCCGCCATGTTTGACTGTAGGGGCTGTGTTTTTTTCTTTGAAGGCCTCTTTTTTTTCCTGTAAACTCTACGTTGATGCCTTTTCCCAAAAAGCTCTACTTTTGTCTTATCTGACCAGAGAACATTCTTCCAAAACGTTTTTGGCTTTCTCAGGTAAGTTTTGGCAAACTCCAGCCTGGCTTTTTTATGTCTATAAGAAGTGGGGTCTTCCTGGGTATCCTACCATACAGTCCCTTTTCATTCAGACACCGACGGATAGTACGGGTTGACACTGTTGTACCCTCGGACTGCAGGGCAGCTTGAACTTGTTTGGATGTTAGTCGAGGTTCTTTATCCACCATCTGCACAATCTTGCGTTGAAATCTGTCGTCAATTTTTCTTTTCCGTCCACATCTAGGGAGCCACAGCCACAGCGCCATGGGCTTTAAACTTTTTGATGACACTGCGCACGGTAGACACAGGAACATTCAGGTCTTTGGAGATGGACTTGTAGCCTTGAGATTGCTCATGCTTCCTCACAATTTTGCTTCTCAAGTCCTCAGACAGTTCTTTGGTCTTCTTTCTTTTCTCCATGCTCAATGTGGTACATACAAGGGTACAGGGTAGAGGTTGAGTCAACTTTAATCCATTTCAACTGGCTGCAAGTGCGATTTAGTTATTGCCACCACCTGTTAGGTGCCTCAGGTAAGTAACAGGTGCTGATAATTACACAAATTAGAGAAGCATCACATGATTTTTCAAACAGTGCCAATACTTTTGTCCACCCCCTTTTTTATGTCTGCTGTGGAATTATATCCCATTTGGCTTTTTGACAATTCTTTTTGTGGTTTTCCATTGAAGACAAATTAAATGAAAATAATAATACCTAAGAATTTGTGATTGCAATCATTTTCTGGAAGAAAATGAGTATTATCTGACAGAATCGCAGGGGTGCCAATACTTTTGGCCAACACTGTATATTAAAATTAAATTTAGAATATATTACTGCAATATCTAGACAGTCCAGGCTATTTTGATGTTATTTGGGACCTGCAGGACATTTTCATATTCAAGTAAATTTTTATTCAAATATGAAAATCACTACAGGTTTTGGTAAGAAAATAAAGAAACCAAGGGAAGTAATATTACCTAGGCTATGACACTTGGTAGCAGTTATCAGACTGCACAAAGCATTATAACAAAAAATAGGTGAAACCCATACCAAAAATAGAGTGTATTTTCATGAGACGAGGATATTTATTGTTCACATTTGCAACCATTCTAGTAACCATCTAAACCCAGCAGAATTAACACATTCACATATCACTGCTGACAGGGTTTGTGTTCCCATTAGGCTTTGTTCGCACCATGTTTGTATTGTATCTTCCACGTGTATGCCAGGAATGCCTCCAGCATTCATAATAAATCTTCCTGTGATCTATTATGACTATGTCCTTTTGGCATATATTTGGTTGTTACATGTACACTTTTTTTTTTCAGCTGTATTGAAAAGAGCAGCTAAGTGTGTTTTACATATATGGCCCAGAATACATTTTTATAGGATACCTTATACAACAAACATGATGGTATAGAAATGCATGCAAACTGTGAATCCTGTGTAAGGCTGAGGTCACTCGACGCGGGAACGCAGGTTTTTTTTTTTTTTTGTAGCCAAATCCAAGAATGGCTACAAAAGAAATGGATAAACAAAGAACAGCACCGAGCTGCACATAGTGAAGTACCGTATAGTAAGGAGGTCAATAAGACAAAAAAGTTGCTCACCTTGGAAGGTTGTAAACACAACCGTTTTTCACAGTTTATAGACCACTTATGAAGGGGAGGTCTTTCGCCCCTAGGGGAGAGCCAGCGGGATCCACGTCACTCTAGGTGTAGGTAATGGCAAGGATGGACCGGACAAAAAAGAGGATCTCTGCGCTCAATCCGTCGTCTTTTAAAATTTCACTTTATTTTGGAAATATAAACACAACGCGTTTCGGGCTAGCTGCCCTTTTTCAAGTGTATGAACTAAATAAAAATAAGAACAATAGCCCCCCCAAAAAAGGGGGGGGGGGAAAGCTGATTGCTTATTGCTGTTACTTTCCCCCCCCCTTTTTTGGGGGGGCTATTGTTCTTATTTTTATTTAGTTCATACACTTGAAAAAGGGCAGCTAGCCCGAAACGCGTTGTGTTTATATTTCCAAAATAAAGTGAAATTTTAAAAGACGACGGATTGAGCGCAGAGATCCTCTTTTTTGTCCGGTCCATCCTTGCCATTACAAAAGAAATGGGGAATATATAGGAAGATCTTATACTTACACCTTAAACCACTCCTGGCTTTGGCTCAAAAAATCTGCAACAAATAAAACTGCGTTTCCGCAATGTGGGGCTTTAGCCTTAGGGTATTTCAGTTAATCAATATCTTTTCCATACCTTCATATTACATAGTACCGTATTTTACGTCCGTCTCGGTTCATATATAAGGCGCACCGGACTATAAGCCGCAGTCCGGTGCGCATTATATCTTATTGAAAGTGGCGGCAGGCAGACTTTGCCAGCGGCCGCTTAACCCCCCGCGTGCCAGCCGCTTCTATTGGAAGCGCTCGGCAGGCGAGGAGGGGCTCTATCAGCAAAATCATGCTGATAGAGCCCAACCGTAAACGTTAGGTTAAACTACCCCCCCCGTTTTAAAATAAAAGCCTGAAACAGAATGTGAAACTTACCGAGCGGTGTAGGGTGGGCGGGCATTCAGGCCTCCTCTTCCTCCGATGTTCCGTCCTCCTCCGGTGCTCGCAAGCTGATAATGGCCAGGGCACATGCGCAGTAGAAGCATTATGATATTGCGCATGCGCCCAGGCCATTATCAGCGAGCGCCGGAGGAGAAGGACGGAACATCGGAGGCAGAGGAGGCCTGAATGCCCGCCCGCCCGCCCGCCCTGCACCGCTGGGTAAGTTTCACGTTCTGTTTCAGGCCGGCGTGACAGCAGGGCTGCCGGACACTTCCCATTCATTTCTATGGGAGCCGACATGCGAGCGCTCCCCATAGAAATGAATGGACTGCTTTTTTCCATTCATTTCTATAGGGAGCGCTCGCATGCCGGCTCCCATAGAAATGAATGGGAAGTGTCCGGCAGCCCTGCTGTCACGCCGGCGTGTACGGCTGTGATACACGCCGGCGTTCGGTAGTGTGAATGCACCCTTACGGTGCCTTTTATGTATGTATGGAAGCGGCACGCAGTCTTTGCCGCCGCTTCCATCCATATATAAGCCGCACCGGACTATAAGCCGCACTTACGATTTCTGAGGAAATCGTAGGTTTTTATGTGTGCCTTATAGTCCGGAAAATACGGTATGTAGAATACACAACACACTATATTGTATTACCACAGTATCCAAATGACATAATATGAACAATGAATTGATGCAAGCTGTAAATATTTCTCATTTTTGAGCAATAGTGAGTTTGCATTTTCCATGATGAGATACTTCACATTGACCTGTAGACTCCGTATAATCGATTTAAATCCACAAGTGTAATTACTTAACAAGGAGCCTTAAGTTCATAAGAGGAATGATCCTTTTGTAAAGATACCTCAGTGAATAAAAGAAAGACTCCAGTAGCTATGCGTAGGTCGCTGCTCCATATTCCATTCATAACTATTATTTGCTTATTATTCCTGTAATGCACAATAAAAGACTGCACTTGATGCCATTCAATGTCTATTGTGGATATCCCGCTGTCAGAAATGTAGGTCAAAAAAAAAAGCATGAAGTGCTTTACCGCTCGGTACACTAACCTCCCAAGGGCATAAAGCAGATTAAAAAGTTTAGAGACATATTCCTGTAATAATTGGTTTTCTCCTTGTTATGCAACTGCTTTAGTGACGCATAATTTCTAGCAAAGCATGCACATCATATACATTTTACTGGCTTTACCTAATTCTCTGCCTCGCAGCTTATAATATTCGCCCACAGATCTGACCTACATAATATAAAAAGCAAATTATATAGTAATACGCACAGAAACAGCCAGGATATTGAAGGTGTGCAGACGAGCCAAAACAAATTTCTATAAAACCTTTTCGCAAGAAGTATTCTTTCTATTATTTTATTCGAAAATCATTGCACGTCAGCAAAGCCTCTGCAGAACCTCATGCTGTTTTTTGGATAATTCAATATACTAATACAACACTATCCAATTTGTACTCATTGCAATAAAAATAACTTATCAAACTTTCTATGTGCAAATGTACTGATATATTTAAGTAGTTACAATATTAAAGTGAAAGGATAAGTTTATTGGGGAAAACTATAGAATGAAAGGAACGTCTAGGATTCTAGACTGGACACAAGATGAGATATGGCTGGACATAGATGCATACAGGTTCCATATGGTATCCTGCTGGACTTAGAGGTATACAGGTTCTATATGGTATCCTGATGGACTTAGAGGTATACAAGTTCCATATGGTATCCTGCAGCACACATATCCATAAATGTTGCAGCTGGGCTTAAAGGTCCTGCTCATAAATCTTTATTGGTGAAAAATCTGTCGAGCAAGCAGGCCAAGGAAGTATTGCAATCTGGGAAATACATTCTTGGGAAACCTTTGCTATATGCGGGTAAGCATTTTCTTGATAGGCAACCCATAAAACCGCAGTATATACTACACATATATCGGAGCTGTTCGCATCCCTCATATCATGACTAGACATGACCACCTGTAATGCAATGGCTTCCCAGATCATCACGTCAACAGTTGGGGTAATGTGCTGCTCCACAGCAAAGGCAGGATTGAAACAGTCAGTAATAGGCCTCCATACTTGAGCTCCACAATTGTTGGGTCCCAAACAGAATTGATAACGACGATAGAGCTCCAGTCTTTAGCACTTCAACTCTTCTTTACAACAACGCTTCAGACAAAGGGAAAAGTAGCCAAATTTACCTTTTCTAAGTGTCTGTAAATAATAAACAGGTAACGACATATATAGAATACAGTAATAATTTAAACATTTCTAAAGCCCCAGTCACACCCCTGTGACTGCAATTCTTGCGCCCTTGGGTTTGCTCGCCTCTAGTCATGTGTGACCAGTGAGGTAATAAAAGGAAGGACAGTATTTATTCAATAGGTCATTGTCCACTAAAGAGAATCTGCTATGTCAAATACTTTAAGTGTTATACACACTTATAGAGCCACTGCCCCCATTGAACCCCTCAAGTGTGTTTAGCATAGGAAAGATATGTGCGTTCAATGACCAAAAAAGTATATTATGTAATAGGGTTTGACTCAAGGACCATACTTTTGGTTAATGAGTCATATTATGAATAATACCCCGTTTTATCTGGTGTATCCCAAGGGCAAAGTTTGTGACTCATTTTGACTTATTATTCATATTATTTCTATGATACAGCATGGACGCACGTCATGAATTTAATTAATAAAAAGTTTGTTTTTTACCTGACATTGATGCATCACGAACAGACCTTGATTTGGAAAAAAGTACAAAGGACAATAAAATATGAGACACAGAGGAAAGCAATTATGTAGGAAAGATTTAAAGAAATGAACATATTCTTAAGAAGCACAATGTGAACAATCATTCACCGTAAGGACATCTAAAAAGGCATAAGGTTATCCTTGACAGATGAATGAAAATGTTCAATTTTTCAATCCACCACTGGAAATTAAACCACTACTGTAAGAGTTATGAATCTATGGATTAGCCTACATCAGGGGCATAGACTAGGCCCCATAGCAAACTTTCAACTTGGGCCTCTCCCCCCCATCCCCCACACACAGAATAGCACCCCCTTTCCTGGCCTGTCTCATACTGGCCCCTTCTCACAGTATAATGTCACATGGCAACCCCTGTACATAGTATAATGTCATATAGTGGCCGCTATAGATGAGAATGGGAGCTATGGAAACAGTGAAGCTCAGCTACAATGCCTCCATCGCTCCCTTTCACCTTTATAGGAGTTACATAACCCGCGTAGAGTAGCATTGCTCATCTGACCCCATAAGTGTACCCTAGGGGTCAGGACTTAGAAGCAGTGATTTGTCGAGATGGGAATAATCCTTTAATGGACATGTATCTTTTCCCTCCATACTATGTAACAGCAACAAACATATGCGAGTGCTTATAGGAGTCATCTCTATAGTAAATGTTCTATCCCATGTCAAAATATCTACGTTTGACATAAGATATGGCCATCAAAGTTAGTACAAGGTTAGAACATATGTATTGGCTGAAGGGTATGGATGTTTTCCAGAGAAAATAAATTCAACCTTCACTCCAATATATCCAAATAGTTTCATGTTGAAGGGAAAAAATTACCTTAGCACTTCATCCCTGACTGAGTCACCTCATATCTTCTTCATATTTCATGTGTGCTTCTAGAGAGATGAATAGATATTGGGGTGTCAGTCCAGTATCACCCCTGGCTGAAGGTGAGCATCTGGGCTATGAGCAGAGTCACAGGAAATTGGGGTCAGTAAGATTGTAATAAAAATGACAGCACTTACTATAATTTTGCTGAAATATCTGTACATTAGGAAATTACAAATCTGTGCAAAATATATATAACCTCATAGAGATATTAGAAAATATTCTGCCTCCATACGTAAAATACGGACTCAATCAATATATCAGCAATCTACCGCCAAGTATTCGGTGCACAATGTCTAATACGTACATGAGTAAAACTCAGCAGGAGATAAAGGCAAATGCTTTTCTGAATGATATGATTATATTTTGGAATTGATGTTCAGCTTAGAATTTCGAGATACCGTCTCTTTAAAGCGCAGTTTAATTAGAATTCATAGGGAGAAAGTCTCCTCAGGCAGGAAGAAGGATCAGATAAAGAGGACACAGCACAATGCCATAAAAACATCGCAGACAAAGAATCTAAGGATTTACTGCTTGTTCTGGGAACACTGAGATTTCTACGTCAGTAGCAGTAATCCATCTGCTGGAATCTGACATGTATGTAGGGTAGAAGGCGTAAAATAGACTGAAGCACCTGATGAGATGGACAGCACCAGGCCCATACAGTTGTCTCCTTGTAGAAGTCCTGCACATCTTATAAATCCTAACTGGAACAACACGTACTGTAACTGGATCTATATAACAAAGGAATATACTGACAGCTTACAATAACACTGACTGCATTACATTGTAAAGTATTTGACACTGTATATGTTTCCCTTTATGTCAGTGAGACTTTATAACTGGTGAAGAGCCAAGGGGCACATTTAGGTCAGCTTTAATGTGCCAGGGTGACCACCGTTTACACAGATTGACAAAGCTAGGTGACAGCCTCTCTATACACCCGCCTTTCACTCTAAATCAGTTACTTTGTTATGTCAAGTGCTTGTCATAGGGTGTCAGTCACTAGCAAATCCCTGACTGGTGTAGTCGTGTCCATTATCCATCATAATCTTATAAAATGTAGTAGATCATAGAAGGCCTTGGCCCCATGGCCTCAAAACACTATAGTGTCAGCATTTTTCATCTTCATTTTGTAAGTACAGTATAAAGTCAAATATATGTAACATACTGTATACAAGATGGATGTATATTACTATGTTTTACTGATGGCTATTATAGATAAGTGAAAAAAAATCAATCAAAAAGATCAATTTCCTACAATTAAAATGTACGGTACAACTCTCATTCTATTTACCTAGTAAGTAAATTCAGCTCCTGCACTTATTCTGAAAGGCTAAAATTGTTACTTTACTGGCTGTTTGATCAATGCAGATTGTATTCTTAGAAATTGCTTCTCTTTTCAAAGCAAATCTTTATTTTCATGGATTTGGTTTTGCAGTAATCCAATACCCAATGAATAATACATGTAGTTAATGGAACCACTCATAACATAAAGCAGAGGTTTATATATAACAGCCCGGTCTAAAATAAACTATAAAGAATAGGGAAAAATTGGACAGAAACAATAGTAATGCTTTACAATGCCATAACAATGAGCAGTCAGTAACTACAGGTAGAGCAGATGGAAGCTTGTCGACAAATTGTATCTTCATGAACTGCGATACTAGGATATTGTAAGGAGGTTCATAGAATGAACAGACGACTTTTTATCTTTTTACTTAGCTATGAAACCACACAGATGACATAGACTATAATGGGGTCTGTGTGGTTTCCAAGCATGTGCCCTGAAGACTAGGAGACAGGCTTCAGAGATTTGTTTGGTATTGTCTCCTTACCATCTTTTACTTCCCTTTTGTTTTATGTATTGGATTGCAAAGTAACTGTATTTGCTTGACGATCCATAGATATATATTTCTATATATGTTAGTGGCTAGTACCAACCCACTTGGGTTAATAAATATTTAAAATGTATAAAGCTTGTTTCATATTATATTATGAGCCCAGACACTCAAGGGGCATGAGTGGAAGGTAAGAAAGGCAATCGCAGGTGTGCCAAGCGGCTTGGTAAGGAGAGATCCTTCACACAGCGGGTCAGCATTTCTGATTTCCCTGCTACAGCGCTCACCATACGGAAAAATTATTTTTATAAGTTTGTAAACTGGGCTTTTTCAGATACAGCGATACCTAATGTGAATGTGTTTCACTGTAATGTTTTAGTTTTATAGGTATTCTAAGGAAAGAAGAATGATTAGAATTAGTAGTTCTTTTTTCTTTATTTATATATTTTTTTTTATTTTTTATTTTTTTAAATTTATTACTATTTTAATAGGCTCCCTAGGAGGCTTAAATCTGCAATCTTTTGATTGCAGGCCCCATAGACTGCAATACAACTGTTTTGAAGTCAGGGCCGGGTCCCCTTGTAAAGGAGGCGGGGGAGTTGAGACACTGTGCGTCGCAGATGAAGCGAGTGACATCACGCAGGAGTGTGGCGTCAACAACGCCATACCTCCCAACTTTTAAAGAGTAGAAAGAGGGGCAAAATGTGCGGCGCACTGTGCGCCGTGGCAAATTTAGCTCCACCCACTTTTATGTTAACTCCGCCCATTCTCATTCATTTATCATGTGCTCCCACACAGTATAATCCTCCTACAGTCACCCGTAAATTATATGCCCCCCCTCCCTCTCCCCCAGTTTCATATACACCCCCCCTCCATCACTGTCCCCAGTTTCATGTCCCCCGTCTCTGCCCCAGTGTCATGCTGTTCCACTCCCCCATCTGCCCCAGTGTCATGCCCTTCCCCCCTCCCCTTCATTTGCCCTCCATTTTCATTGGGACCCCTCCATCTCTGTCCCCAGTTTCATGCCGTTCTCCCCCCCTTCATCTGCCCAGTTTCATGTCCCCCCGTCTCTGCCCTAATGTCATGCCGTTCCCCCCCCTTCATCTTCCCCAGTGTCATGCCGTTCCCCCCCCTCCCCTTCATTTGCCCCAGTGTCATGGGCCCCCTTCATTATGTTCCACCTTAATGTTTACTACAAAACAAACACACTCACCTTCCATCGCTCCCCCGCCGCTCCTCTCTCCGCTCTCTCACTCCATTCACATAATTATAGGCGCAATGACGTCATCACATCGTGCCTACACACGCAAGCCGGACCGCAGCGTTAAAGCAGGAGCTGAGCTCACAGCTCCTGCTTTAATTACCTATGTATTCAGCTCATCGGCGTCCGTTGGACGCCGATGAGCTGAAATCGGGACAGGCAAGTGCTGGGGCAGGCAAGTGCCGGGGGCCCCCCAGAGGTTCTGTGGGCCCCGGCACTTGCCCGACTATGCCATGCGCTGACGCCGGCCCTGTTGAAGTGTATGAGAGCTTTGCTATGTCTCTATTCAGACTGGTTATAGGCCTCCAGCTGCAGAAGCACAGGACAGCTCCTGCCATCTCACCACATGGGAGCCGGCCTGCAACTGAAAAAGTATGGAGCTGGTGGGGACTGGCCCCATGGGAGGGATGGGTCTTTTTTTTTTTTTTTTTTAAGGTTGGGGGGGGGGGGGGGGCAACACCAAAGTGAACTCTAATAGCGGGCATTAGCTGCGGGTCTCCACTATACATAACAGCGCAGAGCCGGTAACTATGGCGGGCGCGCCGCAGCAGAGCGGCTGCCATCTTTAAAGACCAGGGATCCGCCGTACTATTACAACAGATGTCGGGAAGGGTTATAGAAATTTGTGCATTTATATATTACACATATACACTACAAACACACACATACAGAGCATGGAAAAAAACATAATTGACCTGTGATATAATAGTAAAAATATGTAAGTATAGGGAAACTGAAAAGTATAGCTTGGTGGGCAGGATAGATATATTATATGACACAGATATACTGTATCCTTGATATAATAACTGTGGCAGTAAGCTTTAGAGTTAGGACAGGGTTAAGATAATCATCGCAGAATCCTGAGCATGCACAGCAGGACGTAATGGGTCACAGATGCACAATGAAGCAGCTTCCAAGGCACAGACACAGTGGGGTGTCATTTAAGCAACCTTTTATGTTACACTAGTAAAAGTATTTCATTTCAACATTTTATTTTTTTATTTAACTTTTTGTAAACTTATAGCAGTGGATGTTAACATTGGCATAGATTATTGTGGGACCTGAATACATAAATTGACAAAATTATTTGGTTAAAGGATTGTGTTAGATCATTTCTGTAATAATTTTAGACAATCCAAATACAAATTTTAATAATTATTATGTGAGGTGCCCTTTCTACATGAATCTTTATTATAGTAGAAACCACTTGTGTTCAGAGTCTAAAGATGGCCATATTCATTAGATTAATGTCAGCACTTTCATGCAGGCTATGATAAAATATCTGTATATTGTGTTAGAAGTTATGTGCTTATTTAGGAATTTCCTTATAGCTATGTTTCTCTTTTCATTCATGGGTGTAGTTAGAAAACTCGAGGACATGCAAGTACACTCAGTTTTCTGTGTATGGTAACTCCACATGGTATGGTAAGTTCATATTGGCTTCTCAGTCCCAGGTATTAATTCAATTGTGGTTATCTAAGTAACCCTAAAAACTTGACCAGTTTTAATATTTTGGTTATTTTGAGCTTTTAAACTAAATTAATAAAAGTTATTTTTTAATGCACTGTTTTGATTTTCCATAAGTTTATTTGGGTGCATAAACCTAGTACCTTGTTCCATATTGTTTTGGTTATCTAATTAGCAAGTCAGGGTGCTGATCGTGGCAGACATTGAGGCTCCAGATCTGGGAGCTTGCTGATCAGCTTGGGAGCTTGATTATATTCTAAAATTTAATATGATTGTCCTTTGGCTATACCGTCTCCACATGTCCGAAGAAAGTAACTATCCATGTTACCCATTTTTGCGTGCATAGTGTGGGTACATTTGTGTATTACCTATGTGGTGATCGGTGGCAGCTCTGTGCCTAGATGTGCAATTGTAAGTGTCGCTTCATCCTTATGTGGCCTAGTGTGATAGGTTAGCTGGAAGGAGTGTAGAAATGGAGTACCTCTTTCTATGGACACTTGTGTGGAGAGTAAGGTATACAGATACCTCACAGAATTGATATACAGTGAGCCGAAATGTTCGGGTGTGAGCCCCGATTCCTGACAATATCCCACCCCTGCCACCGCTCACTATTAAATCAGTCAGTGATCCATATATTTTCCCAAAAAAATTGGCTTACATTTGTCAAGGTATTTGCCCCTGTTTTTTGAGAAATTTTATCCAAGAATGGTCTCTTATATGCTGTGACATTAATTTGTTTAACCATTTGTGCCAAGTGTACCAGTTTATAAAAGTGGAGTGAAAATTTGATGAGGCTTATTGTTTTGCCAGGATCTAGACACTTTTATTAATTGTACTATACATGAAAACTTTTATAAATGTCGACCAGACGCGTAGGCTCACAAATTGCATTTTTTATGTAAATTGATATATTTAATTGGGTTAGAACTTTATTCTTTTCTATCACTAGAACCTAAAATATCAACTCAACTATATATATAAAGTCATGGCCAAAAGTTTTGAGAATGATACAAATATTAATTTTTACAAAGTCTACTGCTTCAGTTTTCCTAATGGCAATTTGCATATACTCCAGAATGTTATAAAGAGTGATCAGCTTAACAGCAATTACTTGCAAAGTCAATATTTGCATAGAAAATGACTTTATCCCCCAAAACACATTTCAACATCATTGCAGCCCTGCCTTAAAAGGACCAGCTAACATCGTTTCAGTGATTGCTCCATTAACACAGGTGTGGGTGTTGATGAGGACAGGGCTTGAGATCAATCTGTCATGATTAAGTAAGAATGACACCACTGGACACTTTAAAAGGAGACTGGTGCTTCTCATCATTGTTTATCTTCTGTTAACCATGGTTATCTCTAAAGAAACACATGCAGTCATCATTGCACTGCACAAAAATGGCCTAACAGGGAAGAGTATCGCAGCTAGAAAGATTGCACCTCAGTCAACAATCTATCGCATCATCAAGAACTTCAAGGAGAGAGGTTCTATTGTTGGCAAAAAGGCTCCAGGGCGCCCAAGAACGTCTCTTAAAAGTGTTTCAGCTGCGGGATCGGGCTACCAGCAGTGCAGAGCTTGCTCAGGAATGGCAGCAGGCAGGTGTGAGTGCATCTGCACGCACTGTGAGGCGGAGACTCTTGGAGCAAGGCCTGGTCTCAAAGAGGGCAGCAAAGAAGCCACTTCTCTTCAGAAAAAACATAAGGGACAGACTGATATTCTGCAAAAGGTACAGGGAGTGAACTGCTGATGACTGGGGTAAAGTCATTTTCTCTGATGAATCCCCTTTTCGATGGTTTGGGACATCTGGAAAACAGCTTATTCGGAGAAGACGAGGCGAGCGCTACCACCAGTCTTGTCTCATGCCAACTGTAAAGCATCCTGAAACCATTCATTTGTGGGGTTGCTTCTCAGCGAAGGGAATCAGCTCTCTCACAGTCTTGCCTAAAAACACAGCCATGAATAAAGAATGGTACCAGAATGTCCTCCAAGATCAACTTCTCCCAATTGTCCAAGAGCAGTTTGGCGATCAACAATGCCTTTTCCAGCATGATGGAGCACCTTGCCATAAAGCAAAGGTGATAACTAAATGGCTCAGGGAACAAAACAGACATTTTGGGTCTATGGCCTGGAAACTCCCCAGATCTTAATCCCATTGAGAACTTGTGGTCAATCATCAAGAGATGGGTGGACAAACAAAAACCTACACATTTTGACAAAATGCAAGCATTGATTGTGCAAGAATGGACTGCTATCAGTCAGGATTTGGTCTAGAAGTTGATTGAGAGCATGCCAGGGAGAATTGCAGAGGTCCTGAAGAAGAAGGGTCAACACTGCAAATATTGACTTGCTGCATTAACTCATTCTAACTGTCAATATAAGCTTTTGTTACTCATAATATGATTGCAATTATATTTCTGTATGTGATAAAAACATCTGATAAACACACAGAAAAACCAGAGGGCAGCAGATCATGTGAAAATATAAGATTTGTGTCATTCTCAAAACTTTTGGCCATGACTGTAGGTTACACTAGGTTCCCAGTAGTGTTGCCTCCAACGGACCAGAACAATGGAAAGGAGGATCGACAAAATAGTAGTAACACAGAGTCTGACGGACCCCATTGACTATAGTATCTTCTGTGCAGGACTTTTTCCTCTGCCAATTGTCAGCCGGACAATGGTGCAGATGTGAATGTAGCTTTAGGGTAGTGATTGCCAACAGGGGTACCTTGGAAACCTGCCAGGGGCCTGCAGCACTCTAATTGGGAAGATGACCACATGCCTTCACGCAATATTATTTTTGAATTTTGGTTAAAAAAAAAAAAAAAAGTTAAAAATTTGGTAGGGGTACCCTAAGGAATCTTTTTTATCTCCAGGGAAGCCCTGAGTTTGGAAAGGTTGGTAACCACTGCCTTAGAGTCTTTTTTTAAAGAGTTATTTCAAGAATTCTCCTAAATCTCAACAAAAATTATACAGTATTCTATGTTGTTGTTTTTTTTAAAACCTATTTCTATCACGAATACTACTAAGTGTAATAATTTATTTCTTTTCCAAACTGATCCAGACAAGCAGTGCTTTTTCATAAAGCACTCCCAAATGTGAGGTAGAAAATCATCTCTACATTTGTCCTCAGGGCAAGAGAGATTCACTTGCCTTTTTTTTGTTGGTGGCAGAAGGCGGCGCATGATCGGTGGAGACATACGAGGACATGACAGCATGCTTCATTAATATGTCAGTATTATGACCCAAAGAGAAAAGACACTGCATGAGCAAAATGTACAGTGACTGCCAGGAAAAAGACAGTGCTCTGATAAATAATAAAAAAAAATCCTTATTGCGGATGATCATATAGAGGATCAGAGATCAACAGGATACTCATGATGAGTACAGACATATCCGTCAGAGGGTCCACCGAGGGCATTGTTACTGCATGGCATAAGAAAATAGAAGCCTACATATGATCATGTATAGCTCAGGAATGTGCTCGTATAGTCTCGTCTCAGACGTGCATTACCAATCCATTTAACAAATTCACATAATGCAGGGAATACTAAAATGCAAATATATGATATTGATTTCTGGAGTCACTTTTGCCTTCGTTATGAATTATTGTAGCAAGGACCGGCTAAAATGAAAAAAAGAAGACTGAGAAGGATTTTTCTTATAGGCTCTTACTTTCATTACAGGAACAATGTTCTGTGTTTTGTTTTGTTTTTTACTGTAGGGAATGGAATATTTTTAGGATATGCACAGTACTAACAGCGCCGCACCTCCCATGAGGCGACCTGAAGCGATCGCTTCAGGCGGCACTATGCCAGGGCCCCAGGGAGGGCGGCATTTTTGCTGACCTAAGCCAGCCCAGGACAAGCTGTCCTGGACTGGCTTAGCACCGAGCGGTGGTTTGGGGAGGCCACTGGAGCAGCGCTGCTCCAGCAGCCTCCCCTCACGCTCAGGCAGAGAGCAGGTCTTCTCCGTGCCTGCTCTCTGCCTGCAAATGGCGCTAAGCCCCGCCCCCTCCGAGAGGGCCTGTGATAAGCCCCCCCCCTTCAAGCCGCCACACCCCACTCGGCTCCGCCCCCTCCTCCCGGGGGGGGGGGGGGCGGCTTTCTGTAGTTCGCCTCGGGCGGCGAAAGGGGTATGTTCACCCCTGAGTACTAAATGTCTTCCAAGATTGCGCCGCATGAGTGGCAGCCTTGATACAGAGCTCCGAGCTGAGAGCAATCTTTATCTTTCCTTTTCACTCTTTTTGTCTGTACCTTCAAGAATCCTCTGCTCAAGCAACCTAGCATTATGAATTAGCAACTATAAATCGAATGGAAGACCCTGTGGAGTATTTTTTTTCCCTTTTGTTTCTATTGTTAAAGCATGGATAAGGACTCAAGACTTGAGATCAGCTGGAATTTCCTGTAGGGACATGTGCCTGTTACCATCCCCCCACGAGCTAAGGACAGCATGGTCACCATGAGGCAGAGAAAGCTGGAGGAGAAACCTGCATGGAAGTGTGGACTTCTTCTTTCAAGGAGATGATTTTTGGTGTCTATTGCTGATGTTTGAAGATGCCTACAGCTGACTGGTATTTCTTTCTTTTACTGTGGACACGTGGGACTCTGTTACAGCCTGGAAACCTACAATCACCCACATACCCCATGAGTTTATGAAAGCTTGGCAAGAGAGAAGCACCCTGTGTAACTGGATGGCTTCAGACTTTTCTGCGCAGTAGAACACAGTGGTAAGAAGAAAGGAGGAGGGCTTGTGATGAAGGACATTTGGGGCATTTTTTGTGGTTAAGGAATGATAGCGCTGATGCAAGATACTGAACTATCAGCTGTGAGCAGGAGATCTCACCACCTACCAAAGAACTACCACATGTTATCATGATAGCTGCCTATGTCCCCACCTCTGCAAAAACGTTTCTGCTTGTTATATCTACATGCTGTATTATCAACATCAGTTCACACGGAGAACTAAATGATCCTGCAGTGTGTCTTTGTTTCTTTCTTTTTAGTTGCTGATTCCTAGGATTTCTCTATCTTCCATGTGCTTGTATGTGTTTCTCTCTTGTTATATACTACTGTACCAGCCATGAAACTGTATCACTGAAATTTCCCCATTGTGGGACTATTAAAGGATTATCTTATCTTAAATACAGGGCCCTCACTATGGGACTGATTTACCAAGATACACGTTCCTTATGAGCAGAGCAGGATGCCAGAGGCTTCCTCCTCTACTATGCATTGTAACTGCACCAGTGTCAGCGGTTGTATGTGTAGATTGTGTTGAGACGGACTCGCTATCACATGACTGCTGAGGCCGATCAGGACTGTATCACGTCGGGAAGACAGCGTAGCATCAGGGACAGGTGAGTATGATTTTTTTCTTTTTTTTCAATGCTGTCGGCTGATTTTAAAGTTAAAAGAGTTGATTATTTTTGCCTTTAATACTTTATATACTTATTATACTGATACTTTATTAACAAATTTTGGATCATTTTCACTCCTTTCCTTGCTTCTGAATTGAGAACTGTTTTTGCCTGTTACCCAGTAACTATATATGGAGTTCTGACTTGGGGCTTGCAAAATGTAGAGAAAATGGGGGTGGGGGAGGGTGATTCAAACAGTTATATCTCGGACATTATAAAATGTACAAACTTGCTTTAGGTGTCATATGCAAGAAGAAATTCATTGGAGGTGGAGATTTCAGTGATACCTATATTGTTTCAAGAGAGATCACTGGTTGAAAAAACAGTCAGGATTAGGATTTTTTTTTTTTGTAGAGCTCACAATGTACATTTTTTTCCCTATCAGTATATTTTTGGAATATAGGACGGAAATCCACGCAAAAACAGGGAGAACATACAAACTCCTTGCAAACGTTTTTTTTGCCCTTGGCAGGATTTGAATCTAGGACTCCAGCGCTGCAAGGCTACAATGCTAACCACTGAGCCACTGTGTGGCCCCAGGATTAGGCTATTTCTATGCAGACGCACAATATATATGACATACATATCCCAATCCTGACTATGTTTTCAACCAGTGATATCTCTGGAAATAAATTATAAATTAGAAGTGCCTTAGATTGTTCTATTGGCAGGATGGTACACCTCCACATTTCAGTTTGGATGTTCGGAGACAATGATTCACCAGCGGTGCAATGGCCATCACGACTGTCAGACCAAACACTCTGCAACTTCTTTCTGTGAGGCTCCTTCCACAAGATCTGAATGACCTGAGATGACACATCACAGTGTAGTCCATATGAGGATAAGCAGACACGCTTCTTCATTGTAAATTACAATGAACATTTGTAGTGTATAGATGAAACTTGGCCAGACAGTGTGCTGTTTGTGTTATATTTTCTCAAGTTATGAATACCCAGGCTATAATTTTGCACCATTCCTTTTGAATCACCGCATATATAAAAGGCATTAGAAAATTTACTATAAACTTTACTTTAATACACTTTCTAGTATGGTGCAATGGATATTTAGTTTCCTATGGATGTGTAACTCCTATGGATTATTCATGCAGGTAAACAGATCTGATATCCCCACAGCTTGAACAGTAATCACCCTAGTTGTGGAGCCACTGTATGTCCAGAATCATGGAAATAATAGCTTAGAATATATGATGATGGCTGCTTACATGTGCATTGCAGTAGGAAGTGATAACTATGTAGTCTAAATTTGGCTGCTGTTGTAATGTATGCATGAGCTCCTTATTATACCATAGAAAGTTGGTTGTTACAATGGTTTCCCTGAGTTGCAGATCATCTATCTCATCATTAATGATGAGTACACGGTGTGCAAGGAACCCAGCTGCTGTACTTAGAGACAGGCACGCTACTGTCACATTGCCTTTAACTATGCCGCAGCTCTATTCCCAGGGGGATGGAAAGTGTGGCAGTTTAACTCCGTTATTTCATATGTATAAAGCCTTGATTGCAAACACTTTGCCGTAATGGCTCTACCTTTTTAAATGGATTGTACTTTTTTTTTTTTTTTTTTTTGTATTCCTTATGATTTTACAAGAATAGGCTCAACAGTATGTTCATGGCAGACCTAGGCTTTGGAGAAGGGAAATGCTTTTAGTGAAGTAATTGCGGTTTGGTGTCTAAAGCTCAACTAGAATTCTCCTATTGACGGAAAAGCTTCTCTTAAAACAGCTAAAACATTAATCAGCACAAATCACTTAGAGAAAGTGCCCGCGCTACTTGGCATTAGGAGGCATCGCACACTGTTTGATGAAGTTTCTCTAAGTGCGAGTCTGATAATGCTGATGTACTGCTTAATATTGCACAAAAAATGGGTCAGTGAGTAATGTGCTCTCTGCAGGCTGAAATGAGGGTTTTCTGGTTCATCTACTAGACCCAATGAGTCAGTTGTATGTCCAAGTATTAGAGGAAAAGAGGAAGCTTGACTTTCGTGATATCATTTGGCTAGCACAATAGCTGGCAAGCCTTCAAAAGAGCCTTCGGCACAAAATGTACTTGGTGTCTGTAACTGTGATATGCAAAGGACTGAAGTCCTGGAATGCAAAAGCAGCCCATGGGTCAAGTGTATGTTGCATTTCATTTAACACAGTTGTAAGTTCATGTCAGAAGGGTAACCTGCTACACGAATGGTACCTGCACTAAATATTGCAGCTACAACACAGATTTCACATCTACAGCTGGCTATACATACAGGGTTAGAATGAGACAGAATATCATCAAGGCTAATGCCCCACGTTGCAGAAAGGGTCCATTCACACGGAGGAAAATGGTGAGGAATTTGGTGTGGTAGCAGAAAAAGGAACTCATTGAAGTCAATGGGAGGCTTTTTTTTCAGCGCTGAAATTCCACACCAAATTCTGACCATTTTGCTCCATGTGAATGCACCCAAAGGCAGCTTTTTTGTTGAAGACTTTGCTGCGTTTTTTTTTTTTTTTTTTGCCAAAGCCAGGAGTGGATTGAGCAGAAGATCTAGGAAAAAAAGAGGTTCCTATATATTTCCCGTTCCTTTTGCAGCCATTCTCGATTTTGGCTCAAAAAACCGCAGCAAAATCTGCAGCAAAAAAAAGCTGTGTTTCCAAAACCTGGGGTCTCAGCCTAAAAGTTGGATAATTTGTATGATTTATGTCACTATAACCTGCCAAATCAATGACATATTAAAACAAACAAAAAAAAATGCAATGTGATTATGCAAAGTGACACGATTGGTTGAAAAATTTCACCAAGCCTGGCAGACAGTACCCTGTAGTTGGCCATCACAGGCAATTATTCATGTGTAATCCTAAAATTACAGACGGACATGCTATTTAAGATAACAGAAAAATTGGCCAAAAAGTGCTATGTATTGGTCAACTTAAGAACTTATGGCAATAATGAACTCATGCAATAATGGGGGTCGGTTGAGGTCTTCAGCGTCGGTTGGGGGGCCCCCGCCATTCCTAGTTACGCCACTGCTCTCATTGTTTTTAGATTCTGTGTCTCAAGACTCCTCAATAATCAGTCTCATTCGTCTGGGCCTAATCAGTGGTGGAAAGTGGCAGCAGAATGTGTGTGAACGGCTGACACGTGAACAGGACATAAAATTGGCAATAAATATTACATTTTGGACTGCTGTGATCCAATCAATGGGGTTGTTTGTTCAAAATTCACTGTCTGATATGAGGGGAAGGGGGGGCAGTTTCGTTGTTAAAAAGCACAAAGTGCCACAAATCTGGTGATGATTGGCCAATAGCAACTGATCATGCTAAACCGTGATATTACAACTGCAGTATTTTAATGACTGATGAATTGGACATTTCGGGTGATGAAAATCTAATGTGTATGGCTAATCTAAAGCTGGCAGATCCAGCCAAATTTGGTAACATAAGATGACAATCTTATCTCCAAACTGGTCATAAACATAGGATTAACAGAATATACTAAACTGTTACCCTACAATTGATAAATAGATTAATGTCTCATGAACTAGATGACTTGTGACCAGACGTTTACCTTGATTTGTAAGCAACCAGGCACTAGCCTATGTGACTTCACTGAAAAAACTGAAACAAAAAATTCTGTGAGGTTTGTAAAACCAATAAATGGGGGAGAAAATACCAGCTCTCCATTCAGCATGCAGATGAAGGTAAGCCCATAGGAAACATGAAAGGGATGAATTACTCTGATAGTGGAGACAAAATAGCAAAAAGACCAAAGAAATGTCAATTATATGTTCTCTAAGGAGAGAAGACTGTTAGAGGTCAATAATAAAAGTGCACAGAACATACAAAACTGGCATTAAAGAGAATACTGCATGCATAAAATATACATATCTATTCTAACACAAATAAATGATCAATTCAATTCCAACCAATTAGATTTAATATAGAATTAAAATCAAATACTGGGGCATTGAGATCTAAAGCAGTTCTGACAGGTCTGTACATACATAAAAGAGCAGAACACAGAGATATTCTGCCTTGGGAGCTCAATACACAAGCATAAAATATGCAGATAAAGCATCACCGTCACCTATATACCATACTATATACATATAGCTTTTGTGGCTAGTACAACATATTGATGTTGTATATTTCAAACTGTTTTATAAATCCTGGGAAGCTCAGGGGTCCACCAAGTTGTGTGTTCTCTTGGGTGACGGCTGTACAATTTGGTCACTGAATTCACACGGGTAATTTCTTTGGTTAGTGCAAACTCGTTTTTTTTGTCAAAGTTTTGGCTAAGACCCCACATAGTGAAACACAGCACAAAAAAATGCTGTGGAAATGCATCACATTTTTTTCAAAAGTGTTTTTCTCTGCTGACTTTCTGCCCATATTATACCTATAGGGAAAACACCATTTATCGTAGGTATAATTGACATGCTGCAATTTTCAAAAACTGAAGCGTTTTTCAAAAAGCAGCATTTCCGCTGCAGTTTTTTTTTCTGCAATATGTGGATGGGTTTAGCCAGAATCCCATTTACTTTGCATGAACGGTAAAACATAGCATTTTCGCAATGTGGAGCTTCAGCCTTAAGGTTGTAAATAAACCATTTTGATTGCAGCCCCACTCAACTTGGGAAATTCTGCAACGTCAGCATATGCATTCAATATGTAAGCAAAACTGTCTGCATTCGTGATGTGACTTCACCGATAGCATACAGAGGTTTCCTTCTTTATGCCCAGTTCACACATGCTGATGTGTTCCGTCCGGAAGGAGTCCACATGAGGATCCCTAAGGACAGAACACAAGCACAACTGCAAGCACTGTGCAGTTCAAGCGCACAGGCCCCATGGACTATAATGGGGTCCATGTGCTTGCCACGCACTGCCTGCACGAATCATTCGTCCTCATGTGGACTCCTTTCGGACGGAACACATCAGTATGTGTGAACCGGCCCTTACCTTTCTGCTTGGCTTGAGGCATAGTTTGATCAGTTTTGTTACTCATCTGAGAAGATAAAAAAAAATTATATATATATATATATTCCAATTCTACTCATCTCACATCATGTGTCTAGAGATATAACTAGTTAAGAAGATAGATAAATAAGGACACCAGTATATAGGTATAATAGAGACAGAAAGTCTGCAGCAATAATTTCTGCAGCGCTTTTCAGCTGCAGTTCGCTACGTGGAGCCTTAGCGTAAATGTAAGCAGAAGGGGAGGGCTAGAAAATATAAGCGAATTCATACTTATGTTTCTGCTCGGAGTTCATTACATCACTGAGCGACTGCAGGGGTGACCTCACATCAATGGGACCACTGAAGCCAATCACTGCAGTAAACAGCTACAGTAGTATAAGGAAAAAGCTACAAAAAAACAAACCCTGTCCACTATCATTAAACTGATAAATCAATGTTTTTGGTAAAAGTGATATTTCTACATATTAGATAATTTGCTTCTAAACGTAGTAGAGTAGTAGGAAAAAATCCAACAATACGGACATTAATAAGTAACAGAATCATTCATTTAAAAGGGGCTTAATCAAGAATATAGCAGTAATGAGTTAAATTGGAGAAGTCTTTCATTTTGTGAAATAAGAGGCTTCAATTTTGGCCCTAATTTAAGGTAGGAGGATGGCAAATGTTGCACGTTAGTTATAGAGCATTTCCTTCTGAAATACTGGGGACAACCGGCCATTCCAGACATTGACATTGTTCTGATGAAAAACTTACTTTGATTAGAAACTTGATTGGAGAGGAAAACATATGGAGAAGTGCAGGAAATTCTAGGCTGTCCAGCTACAATAATCTGAAATGCCTTGAAGTACCAACCAAAACCTAAAAGATGAAGAGGAAAGTGGGGATCGAAATGGGTCAAAGTTGTTGATGTTTTGAAATATTATGTGTTTTGGTATTATGTGCTTTGTATTTGATATATATCTATGGTTTGTTAAAGTGGGTGGAGTGAAGGGTCCGGTGTTTCCTTTATAATGTGATTGATGTTAGGGCTCGTTCACATCAGCGTTGTGAACTCCGTTATGCAGGTTTCCGTTTCCTGCCTAAAACAGAGCAGGAGACGGAAACCTGCAGGAGTCTCTCTCACCCATTCATTTGAATGGGTGGGAGAGATGTCCGGCCGTGAGCGGCGGTGAGCGTTTTATGCTCTCCGCCGCGAAACCGGGTTTTATAATCCGGACACAGAGTCGGACATGCAGTACTCTGTGTCCGGATAAAAAAAAATCCGGTTTCCCGGCGGAGAGCATAAAACGCTCACCGCCGCGCACGGCCGGACCCGGTCTGTGCTTTCCGTCTTCTGCATGCCAGAAGCACAAAACGGAAAGAAGAACGCAGGTGTGAACCTAGCGTCATTAAGTTGTTTATGCCTTGAGGAAGATGCGGTCGCACCAAAACGCGTAGCTGTCTTAGGACCATTTTTTTCACTTTTTATATGGATGATTAATAAATATTGAAGTTTTAAACTCACAACTTGGACCTATTTGGATATTCTGCTCTCTGGTTGGAGCCGAATTTTATTGCTGTTTTGTCTGTATATTCATCGAAGTCCTTCCCGGTTCTGGTCTCCTAGAGGAGGTTTTTATATGGATATGGTGAGCCGAAATTCTGGATTGACTTGGATAAATTGGCAGAGGCGCGGTCAATGATCATCTCCAGAAAAGAACAAAGATTTGATGTTTCCAGTGAGCGGAACTACAATCAGAAGACTCTTAAAGCAGTCGTCCTGTTATAGACAATTATCCCCTATCCACAAGACAGTGTTTCTGACTGCTGGGAACCCAATCACCAGGACCCCAGTCATCAGGAAAATGGGGGAGCGAAAGTCCCCTAAGTCTTCCTTGTGAATGGACCGATAGTGCCAGTGACATATCCTGAATCCGTTTAATTTTGCCAAGGAATACACAGAGAGAACTGTTGCAATGTTTTGTGTACTGATGAATACAAAATTGTTATTTTTGGATCTAGTGGCTGCAAATAATATGTTAGATAACCTCCAAGCACAGAATTCAAGCCACAGCACACTGTGAAGACAAGGCAGAGGCGCAAATCGATTTCTTCTCGACACACCCGACATCACCAGTAACATACTGTAGCTCATATCTCTGTTAATAAACGATTACTTGTGCTGTTCTAAAAATCAGTTTATTTGTTTTAGGAGTCTGAAATATCAGACCTCACAAGTTGCAAATGGGACTGAGGCTAAGGCCCCACGTAGCATGCCACAGCCAAAAAGCACTGCAGGAAAAACCATGCAGACAGCACATTGCAGTTCTTCCAAGAAACACTTTTTACAGAACGTCTGCAGAGGCTTACTCTGTGGACTTTCTGCTTCAATTATACCTATATGGAAATTGCCACAGTTTCCGTAAGTATAATTGACTTGCTGCGATTTCCAAAACCACAACGGTTTTGCACGTATTTTTCTGCAATGTGAGGAAGGGATTTGCTAGATTGTAAAATGCTGTGACTGTAGTTTCCTGTGATTCGCAATGATTGTAAAACGTAACACCACATGCAGCCCGCAGCCTGAAATCAAAGCTTGACTTTAGTTTGGCTATTGTAACACCACCATAGATATCATCTTTGTGTAGTGCATGCCTTACAGTTTTCATTGATACTGGCATCTTTAATTTTGCATTAGATTCTATAGTAATTTGAGGGGCCATTGCTTTTTGGCTACAATTCCTGTCTTGTATCAAGCTTTGACTTTTAACCACAGATGCTTCTGTTGGCAGTTGCTTTGCCTTTGTGCCTCTGTATTTGAAAACTGAGATCATTTTTGAAACTTCTGTAATGCGTGGATGGGATTGCCTAAAATCCCATCCAATTTGCAGGTACTGTAATATGCAGTGTTTTTTACCACAGCATTTCTGTTACGGTCAAAAAGCAATATGTTCGCAACATGGGGTCATGGACGAAAACAGATTTTAAGATAATTGCAAGTAATATTAGCATAATTTTTTAGAAACTAGCCTCTGCCCGCAATTTCGTCTGCGGGTTATTGGAGTGGATGATCTGACTATATTCAGCAAATTGCGGCTGTCTGTAGTTTGCCTGCTCCGGCGTTTTGGCAGCTCTCAAAGCTTGTTCCTGTGCCTGTGATTGTCCCAGTATCTCAGCAGCTCGCTGGGACGCGATATAATGAGCGTGATGTTGATGATCCACCTGCTCTGGCATCTCGACAGCTGTCAAGCTGGCCTGTCGCTGAACGTATTCCTCGCGCTGTACTCAGGATTGTTCCAGCATCTCAGAAGCTCGGTGGGACGCCATATAACGAGCGTGTTGTTGGTGTTGATGATCCGCAGGCTCCAGCGTTTTGGCAACACTCAAGTTGGCCTGCTGCTGAACTCGTTCCTGGCACTGTGTCCGTGATTGTTGTGGCATCTCAGCAGCTCGCTGGGACACCATATAATGAGCGTGTTGTTGGTATTGATGATCTGCCTGCTTCAGCGTTTTGGCAGCTCTCAAGTTCGCCTGGCACTTAATTTGTTCTTTGCACCGCGCCTGTAATTGTTCCGGCATCTCAACAGCTCGCTTCGACGCCATATAATGCATGTGTTGTTGGCGTTGATGATCCCCCTCAGTTCCGCTTGAGGAGAACTCTGTTGACATCTGGCTTCCTTCATAGCTCTCGTTGTTTGCGACAAATTAGATTTTCTTTTTCCAGGCATGTTTAAAATTGACAAACTGCCAATTTAGATTAAAGGCATTTGCCCATGTCACGTTGCCTGCACTGCCTGGAGCAGATCAGATAATATGCAAATACGTGTACACAAACCACAGAGGGTTACCGTGTGTTTACACAGAGAGATAATAGCCCTGGCTTTCTCAGAAGCTAAGATAAGAGCAGTGCAATATAGTATGTGAACATAAATTCATAACAGTCGTGAAGCCATGTCATTTACCGAGGTTACAATCTATGTGCCAAATTTCATTTAAATCCATTTAGCCGTAGCCATTTTTGCGTGAAATATTAGTAGGATAGGATACATAATATTAACCAAGATATAAGCTATATGACTGACAAAAACAAAACAGGGATGTTACTAGTGATGACAGCTGTGTCAGGAAGACTTTAGGGTGATTAAATAAAAATAGAGTGTTCTAACTATGTCCAACCTCTGTAGAGTTCCAATACGCTATGATTGTTATCTTCAGATAACAGACAATATAACATTTATACAAACAGAACATTTTGAAACAGTTTTATTTTAATTTAAAAATGACAATTTGCAAAACATTCAATAAGATAAAAATGTAATGTAAACGAGATTGGCACTAGGACATGGTAACCACCATGCATATGAACGCAAATTGTTTTATTTACGCATATTTTTTTACAGATTTCTCCGCAATTAACTTTTAACTTTGAGTTCTCTGAAATTCCAGCACATACAAGTAAAAGAACATGAAATAAAGACATTGAACACATTTTTGACATCAGTTTAAAAATATATAGTGTACATACATTTACTCTTGACAGATGGTTTATAGAACTTTTAAAAATTTTTGTTCTGTTATAGTGGAAAATAATCTATAATGTTTAACATTAAAAATTGTTTATACAGAACAATATGCAAAAGTCTTAGGCATGTATGTAAAAATGCTGCAACATAAGCATGTTTTCAAATATAGAAGTGTTAATAGTTTGTCTTTGTCAATTATATGAATGCACAAAAAAAAAAATAATCTAAAATCAAATCAATATTTGATGAGACCACCATTTGGAGGAGTCCTGGAAATGGCGACATAGCCCTGATCTCAACATTATTGTATTTGTCTGGGATTACATGACAAGACAGAAGGATTTGAGCAACATCCACAGAAGATCGAAGGTTAGTTCTCCAAGTGGTTTGAAACAACCTCCCTGCCAAGTTCCATCAAAATCTGTGTGCAAGTGTACATAGAAGAATTCACTCTGTTTCGAATGCAAATGTTTGTCACACTAAAAAATAAACTAATACTTTTTTTCTTTTTTAAAAGCATACTTACTTTGCAGCATTTTTCCATACCTGCCTAAAACGTTTGCGCAGCACGGTATTTTGAATGTATCCACAGGGCAGCATTGACTGAATGTATTCTTAAAAGAGTTTCTGCCACTCAAAACAGAAACTTTCAGAGATAAAAAAAAACAAAAAAACAAACCCAGTATGCATTTATTTTTTTATTTATTTATTTTTTTTACAATGGGGAGCTATGGGTGACATGTCACTGTACTGCTATATACAGCTCTAAAAGGGAGCCTTGCATCAGAGAGTTATATACTGAGAAGTACTACTGAAGGCTCATACACCATGAGAGCAGAGCCTAACATTGTTTAATTTGTACAAGTGTCTGAATTTGCTCTTAGGCTGAATTTTACATGGGTAAATCTGGTTTGTGACTGTACAGACTGTATTTCAGTTGCATTTCTTGGACTGAGCATTGACAAAAGGACCAGGACTCTAAGCTTCATAGTCATCTATGATGTTACGAGTGGGGCCATAGCCTAAAGTGGACACTGACAAGACTTGTGTTTCCCCTTACATTGGAACCTGTGTTGAAACATTGCTCTTTTTCTACCAAACATTTATACATAACTTGACAAATGGGGGTTATCTGCTGGGCCTGTGTCCGTACACAGCCTGATATTGTTCTAGCAGTGCTTCAAGTGGCAGATTGTATTGAGATGAACCTCTTTGACAGGGAACCAAGTTCATAATTAATTCACAAAGAAGGAATTGAAGGAGTGGCAGTGCTTATGCTGCAGAACTGTTATTATATAGGGAATACACAAATGTATTTAAATAGAGACTATAGGAGACATGACTGGTATCTTGCAAGCTACTGCCCACTGTGTATTCAGTTTTATACTATAGTATCCACATGAGCAAAGTTAATTCCATATCCTACAAACCTAGGGTTATTTCTGGTCAGGTCGATAAGTGACTGCCATCTGGGTGCATGGTGCCACAGATACTGATGTGGGCACAACAAACTCATTTTTTTCCACACTAAAGCTAAGGCCCCACAGGTCGTCCTACAGCAAAAAAGCACTGCAGGAAAAACCATGGCGGCAGTGCATTGCAGTTCTTCCTGCAGCGCTTTAGACAAAGTTTTTTGAGGTTTCCTCTGTGGACTTTGCTACAAGTATACCTATGGGGAAACCGCTGGCGTTTCCGTATACATATTTGGCATGCTGTGATTTCCAAAACTGCGTTGCTTTTGGAAATCGCAGCGTATCCGCACCGCGGTTTTTACCTCAAAATAGCATGGGATTCACTAGAATCCCATCCCCCTTGCCCTGACTGTGAAACACCAAGATTTTTCCTGCGGCGTTTATGTCCCGTGGGGCACCGGTCTAAACCAGCTTTTTTTAAAAAATACAGGCAAATATATTTAACCTTTTAATATATCTTATTACGGAAAAGTGACTTTGTCCTTCTACAAGCATTTAGCATAGCATTTTGTTTTTAGAGGGATGGGTTGTAGTTTCTTCAGTGTATGTGAGGTCCTGTAAAAAAAAATACTGGCTGCAATACATTAACATGAAATACCAGCTTCAAAAGGCCGAATTGTGATTTATATCCAACAATAAACTGTAAAGAATCACAGTCACAGCAAAATAAAGTGCAGAACCAATGTTATCCAGAAAAAAAATATGCAATGTTGAGTATGTTTGTGTCATAAACAACTAAAAATTCAGTATAACTTGTCATTTACTTCTCTGTTCTCTCCACACTTACCCTTAGTTCACATCTGCGCTTGGTAATCCGTTCGGGAAATCCGCATGGGCAACCCCGAACGGACTACCGAATGCATTTCATTTGCAAGCAGTGTGCAGGGAGAGCACATGGACCTCATAGACTATAATGGGATCCGTGTGCTGGCCGCGAGATCTCCGCACGAGTCATGCAGACAGAAAAGTAGATTGCAAAGTACTTTTCTCTCCGCAAGGAACTTGCGGAGATCTCTCAGCGAGCACACGCACCCCGTTATAGTCTATGGGCTCCATGTGCTCTCACTGCACACCGCTTGCAAATGCGTTCAGTAGTCCATTCAGGGAAGGTCCCCATGCAGACTCCCCCAAATGGATTACTGATGCGTGAACAAGGCCTGAGAGTAAAAGAGTCCAGGGGGCAGTCCAAACAGTGAATGTCATCCTTCCTTCTATAACTGGGCATACAGACATAGAGGTCAAACACTAATAGAATCTCCTCCTAGACTAGAATTGTTTCTTCTAAGCACTATAATAGGTGAAACTCATTGTGTGAACGTGTAGTTACAGATTTCTGCCACTTAATGCAAAAACCATTGGGACCTCCCTGTCAGTACATCAGCATTACAGCAGCAATACCTCCAAACACGTAGCTCCCATACTATTGTACTCCATTATCAATAAAAGGAGAGCAGGAAACACGGTGGCTCAGTGGTTAGCACTGTAGCCTTACAGTGTTGGAATCCTTGGTTCAAATATTGCAAAGGACAATATCTGCAAAAAGTTTGTATGTTCTCCCCGTGTTTGTGTGGATTTCCGCCCATACTCCAAAGACATACCAATAGGTAAAATGTACAGTCATGGCCAAAAGTTTTGAGAATGACACAAATCTTCTATTTTCACATGATCTGCTGCCCTTTGTTTTTTATGTGTGTTTGTCAAATGTTTTTATCACATACAGAAATAGAATTGCAATCATATTATGAGTAACCAAAGCTTATATTGACAGTTAGAATGAGTTAATGCAGCAAGTCAATATTTGCAGTGTTGACCCTTCTTCTTCAGGACCTCTGCAATTCTCCCTGGCATGCTCTCAATCAACTTCTGGACCAAATCCTGACTGATAGCAGTCCATTCTTGCACAATCAATGCTTGCATTTTGTCAGAATTTGTAGGTTTTTGTTTGTCCACCCGTCTCTTGATGATTGACCACAAGTTCTCAATGGGATTAAGATCTGGGGAGTTTCCAGGCCATGGACCCAAAATCTCTATGTTTTGTTCCCTGAGCCATTTAGTTATCACCTTTGCTTTATGGCAAGGTGCTCCATCATGTTGGAAAAGGCATTGTTGATCGCCAAACTGCTCTTGGACGGTTGGCGGAAGTTGATCTTGGAGGACATTCTGGTACCATTCTTTATTCATGGCTGTGTTTTTAGGCAAGACTGTGAGAGAGCTGATTCCCTTGGCTGAGAAGCAACCCCACACATGAATGGTTTCAGGATGCTTTACAGTTGGCATGAGACAAGACTGGTGGTAGCGCTCACCTCGTCTTCTCCGAATAAGCTGTTTTCCAGATGTCCCAAACCATCGAAAAGGGGATTCATCAGAGAAAAAGACTTTACCCCAGTCCTCAGCAGTCCACTCCCTGTACCTTTTGCAGAATATCAGTCTGTCCCTGATGTTTTTTCTGGAGAGAAGTGGCTTCTTTGCTGCCCTCCTTGAGACCAGGCCTTGCTCCAAGAGTCTCTGCCTCACACTGCCATTCCTGAGCAAGCTCTGCACTGCTGGTAGCCCGATCCCACAGCTGAAACACTTTTAAGAGACGGTCCTGGCGCTTGCTGGTCTTTCTTGGGCGCCCTGGAGCCTTTTTGCCAACAATGGAACCTCTCTCCTTGAAGTTCTTGATGATGCAATAGATTGTTGACTGAGGTGCAATCTTTCTAGCTGCAATACTCTTCCCGTTAGGCCATTTTTGTGCAGTGCAATGATGACTGCACGTGTTTCTTTAGAGATAACCATGGTTAACAGAAGAGAAACAATGATGCCAAGCACCAGCCTCCTTTTAAAGTGTCCAGTGGTGTCATTCTTACTTAATCATGACAGATTGATCTCCAGCCCTGTCCTCATCAACACCCACACCTGTGTTAATGGAGCAATCACTGAAATGATGTTAGCTGGTCCTTTTAAGTCAGGGCTGCAATGATGTTGAAATGTGTTTTGGTGGATAAAGTTCATTTTCTAGGCAAATATAGACTTTGCAAGTAATTTCTGTTAAGCTGATCACTCTTTATAACATTCTGGAGTATATGCAAATTGCCATTAGCAAAACTGAAGCAGTAGACTTTGTAAAAATTAATATTTGTATCATTCTCAAAACTTTTGGCTATGACTGTAGATTGTGAATCCTATATTGGGCTCACAATCTACATTAAAAAAAAGTAAAAGGAGAGAAGGAAACGTCCACATTTGTATCCAATATTAATTACTTAAAGGACTTTTCTCAAAAAATCCCTGTGTTCATGGGAAACCTCCTTATGGTGCTAATGCATCTGACATAAAATGAGAGTAATAGCAGTCTTTGTAGAAGATATTCTCTTCTCTGTGTGTGCAGTTCCTGTGTAAGCATGTGCCTATGGTTACAGACTACAAACAAAGCAGATAAGTCCGGTCATGTATTACTCCTTTTAGCCTACATTTATGTATTGTTTATATGCAGATTTCAAATAAGGTTCAGATGGAAGGGACTAACACATGAGTGCAGTTGGGAAGTATGGAGTTCTCTATATACTTATATATATGCTAGCAATATTTACAAACCATTCTGTTATCAAGTAGTTAGATGTATTCTTAGTGACAAGTAACTCTCAGGCTTCCATGGAGGCAATAAACAGAGGGCTATGCACAGATTAGACCCATTGCAAAAATCCTATCTGGAAACACTTGTTCACATTCATTGTGTGGTCATATGGATATCATAGATCCTTGGGACCCCACTGGCCAGCCAAGATACTGCAAGAAGAACAGCAGTGAAACCGATCACTATGGGGTAGAAAATAAACTCAACCTGTGTCCAGAATGGACAGTCCTTATGGATATCAGCCAATAATGGGTACTGGAGTTTTATACATTTATGGAGGTGCAAATAGCTTTAGAACAGCAATATCAATCACACTCCATTAGAAGGAAGGAAGGAAAGAAGGAAAGAAGGAAAGAAGGAAGCCCCAATCTTTTAGTGGTACCACAAAGGACCTCCATCTTAAGTTCCATATTTGTAAACACAACATAGTTATAATTTAATCAATTAAAGCAAGTGGTTATTGGAAATCTTCTTGTGTGCACATGAGAAGATGATCTGTGCATCTACAGCTCTGATCTATATGGTCTTGATGTTCTGTATTTGACAGAACATCCCTGTGAACAAACCCCTGGTATTCATTCAAGCACTGCGTCATTGAGAGACTGGCACATTTATTGGACCCTTTAGATCAAGACACCTCAACAATCTAAGGAATCCTGATAAAATTAGATTTAGATTTTTTTCTTAAATCCAACGAACTTCCGTACCAGCAGAGGAAATGTCCAGTTATTTAGTCAGGGGCATAAAAACCCCGAAACACACAATGCCATGTGTATGTGGACCTGTTTCTTCATGACAATCATTGGTTACTACATGAAAAATAGATGAACGTCATCCCATTTTTGTGAAATCTCAGCAGACTGAATTGTCTTTTTTCCATTCATAACCTATTCTTCTGGGATTGGAGTATTGCAGTTGCCATGGATAATTTTGATGTGGCTTTCACATTTGTAGTACAGGTCGAAGATGTCAGCATAGCCGTGATCTCTCCACCAGGTGCATAGCTGTCTATTCCAGCCACAGTCTAAAACATAAAACAATTCTGGATGCTCCATCCCAATCATGGAGAAGAAGTCCTGATCTCCTAAGTGACCTTTAAAATGGTATTTTTCTGCAAGTAGACGCACTGCATTTGGATCCAGCAACTGATTGTAAAGTTTGGACTGTCGCATGGCTTCTAGGTTCAGCAGCATCACTCCACTATTGAATCCCGGCATCCCATCAGGAGGAGGACTGCCAACCTTAGTGTTTGGGTTCTCACGACGATACTGCCAAAAAGTATGCCTATTGGTGACAAAGGGAGAAAGTAACTTGTTAGAATATTGAGATGGCAAAACAATCTTTAATTTCATTAATTGTTAAAATATTAAGGTTACCTTTTGAATCAAGTAGTATAAAATGAATTCAACATCAGGTTTTTTTTTTTCAATTTAAATATTTCAACAAAAGATCAACTCCATTTTTATATTTAATCTCACACAGATTGGGCTGGAGATAGCATTATAGAGGAATTAGAACTGTAAACCTATTCATATAACAAAGTTTTAAGAACAAGAGGCTCCATAACAGGCCATTAAACATTTAGCTAAATTTACATTTTAATACGAAGCACATTTCTTCGGAAAAAATAGTGATTTTTTAAGACTTGCCAATCAAGAGTCCATTTTTATGTTGCGCTGGTGGTAGATTTTCCAGAATTATTAAGAGGCTCTGGGGACACTCTACTGCCATGAATGTCCACTACTGTCATCCTATATTGGTAGAGTGAATGTAGCTTTATATAACTTTTAAATTCATACCATGTGAACATGCTTACATGGATGGAAGCTGCAGTCTGCTTTCTTAAAGAGGAATTTTGATACAATCTAAATTGCTAGATTATGCAAATTCAAGAGTTTTCCTACATACATTGCTTGAGAAATGAGGCGTCATTTGCCTGCTATGTTAAAATATTCCTCTTATTGCTTAAACATTGTTGTCAAGTCACCCGGCCTGTTATCTGATCCAGGAGGGATGACATGACTCACTGCTCTCTGAATGGGAGGGGGGCTGAGTTCTCTGGACTACTTTCAGAGCGATTATCTTCTGTTCTGGACAATCAGCTCAGCTAATTGCAGTTTGCTTACAAAAGCTTGGACAGTGCGTTTATGTCTATGTAATCACAAAGGTAATATTGGATTTACTGCAAGTCAATTTTGAGTTGTAACAGCATATTAGAGCCCTCAAAACCTGTGTAATTTAATATACATTTACTGTGCATATTTGATTTGCATGATTACAGATTTCTAGTAATCATAATAAGCTCTATATCTTCTTAGGTACTTCATAGTGTCCTGTCCAAACAGTCAAAGCCATGTTTTAGCTTGTGGAAGAATACAGGAAGAAAGAGAGACTGCAGGAAAACTGATGAGAGGGAGATGGGAAAGTCTTATTGCATGTAGCATGTCCACAGTCTTGTCTGTACAGATGTTTGTGTTTTTATGCACAATAAAATCTAAAAGTTGTGGACCACAGAAACACACTGTACAGAAAAAATAAATAAATTACCTGCTACATCATCTAGTATTAGACAGTTCTCTACACGCCTTCTACTCAAGGCAAACGGGAGGGATACCTGCTTGATGCATTAGTATTTGTGAAAATGATCTGCTTCTGCTTGTCAATAGATTCACACAAAAGTGCCAAAGAAATGACTAGTCAGTATAAGTGCCAGGTGACATCTAGGATTGCAGAGCAGAACATTACTACCTAGTTTTTGTTCTTTACAAGCTGTTCTTAGTCTGGGAACTATAAAATGTTAATGTGTTAGCTTGTGTATATTTGCAGAGAATGTATCTGTAAAATGTAGATGGTTCTGACAAAAGCAAGTCACAAAAGCACAGCAGTGTCAGTCACTACAAGAAACCATCATTAATTCTTTTCAAAAAGTTCTGTATTGCATTCTGGAGACAATACTTTTAAAATCATAAAGAACAGAAAAGAATCCACAAGAGAAATGTACTAGATCAGGATTTCACACTGTGAAGCTGAAGGATGGAAACTTTTCCAAAAAGGAAACAGTCGCTTTACTCAGACTCCAGGAACAATACATAAGAGGACAAAAAAAAAAATAAAATAAAACGAAACACAAAAGACAAATCGGAACTAAAACATTAGAAGGAAAGATCTTTAGGGGAATGGATTGGATTTATATTCCTGTAAACAAATATTAAATATAACATCATAATTTACCATATCAAAGTCAAAATACGGACTGACTCCTAATTCGCCCATGTTGTAAGGCACAATATCAACTGCGCAAAACTTTTCTACTAGGCAATATATTATTACCACATGAAAATGGGATCAGCAAGTTAAAATACACTGTTTAGTAGCCAGAGCCCACCTCCAATAGTAGATTTTGGGACAGAAGTAGTGAGACCAGCAATTTCCTGCCGGAGGAACTGCTATGAAATTGCAGTTTATCTTTTCAGAGTTGCTACAGGAAGGTGAAGTATGATTAATGCCAAGTCAACTGATGTCCTCAGGTTACTTTTTTTTTTTTTTTTTTTTTTAAAGGTACCATGAGGGGAGCCACTTCTCCAGTACACTGCTGAGGCCAGTAAAAGGCTGCATTGATCACATGCAGCCAACAAGTCGTAACTGCTGCGGCCCATCAACAGACCCTGGTGGGAAGCGGCAGAAAATATGCGCTGCAACAAAGCATTCAGAAGGTAACTTCTACTCCTGGCTGGATTTTATCTAGAACTAGAGAACCCATTTAAACTTAATTTTTTTTATCTAAATATAAAGACCACAGTGATTGACTACACGTTATAAGCAAGGAGGCTCTTAACACCACTATGTCCTGTAAGATTATGGCCTACGAAGCTATAACCTATGAAGCTGTAAGTCAGTCAATTAGTAAAGTTGCCAACAACCTCCTCCTCTCTTCTGTCTATATAGACTTCTCTATTGTAAGGCCTCATCCACATGACCAAGTGTGCAGGCTGAGGTTCCTCAGCTGAGGGGTGGCCTGATGCTTCGTTCCCTTTCCAAAGATTATAGAAAAGATCCTATCCTGCTCTGTGATATCAGACAAGAGAGGAACAGAACCCCCCCATTAAAGTTTAAGGGGAAAGGAAGGCACTCTGAAGTCATATGAGCACAGTTCCCTGAGGATTTCATTTTAGTGATGGTCCCACCTATCACTGAATTGTTATGTGGATGTGCCATACATGTCTTTTGTAGGAAAACCCCTTTAAAGATCCCCTAGCAGAAACAGAGAGCCTTATTCAAGTTCTCACCTGCAAAAATAAATAAATAAAGAATAAAGGATCTACTATGAGACTGTTTCAGTTGCCTTTCTTTAACTCCAGTCCACAAAGTTAGAAGGACAAATATAATTGAGGTGGCCAGGCAAGGTACAGATATAAGCCATGTCTGGGTCAGCCTGTGTGAAATCAGGTCATACGGCTTCTAACAGCCTCACAGCGACACTGTCTCATGAGCAGGAAATGCCGGCATGTTTCCCTGCAAGACTGAAAATAAACATCTAATCCGCCGCTCCACGGCGCACTCCATGGCATCAAAGCGACTGTTCGCTATGCATGTTATCTCCACAATATATAGAAATAAACTAGACTCAACTTTGAAATATAACTCATAGCAGATTAGCAGGTCATACCTTATAGCACTTACATTTAGAACCTCAAGAATATCCTTTACTTAATTTGATCTAAACACACCGAGATGTTTTTTTTTTTGCAGTCCACTTTTAAACAACATGATGAAGTTTTATAATTTTTCTATTGTATGTTCATATCCTTTTATATTAGACCTCATGAAAAAAATTGAATTTTGTATTATATTTCAAAGAGGACCTTTCATGTTGGTTTTATATACCGCTGGGAAGCTTTCCCGTTATGTGCCCTGGGGGAAGAGGTATTGGTGCAATTACTAATAGCTCTTCACTGGTAGAAGGGCCTTCCTGACAGTCTAGTTGGGAACGCTTCTCCTGACAGTACTGTCCATAGCTCTGTACTGTCAGAGGGCGCGTTCCTTACCACCAGCCATGACGCAAAGGGATATTTGACTGGCAGTCAAGACGTCAAACTAATTTGTAATGGGACATTATGGGTTCTGTAATTTAGTGCCTCAGGCGCTTAGATACTTTATAGGCACTTGTTAATTTAACATTGGAAACACTTCAGCTACATGGCCCAAACAGATTTACTAAAAGGAATCTTGCTAGGAAATCATGAAAATTATCAAAAAGGTTACATGACATATATATGTATATATGGAGTGGCCTTAATCCCATAGAAAATTTATGGAGGGAGCTGAAGCTCTGAGTTGCCAAGTGACAGCCTCAAAATCTTAATGATATAGTGATGATCTGCAAAGAGGAGTGGACCCGAATTACTCCTGACATGTGTGCAAACCTTATCATCAACCACACAAAAACGTCTGAATGCTGTGTGCACCAACAAGGGTTTTACCACCAAGTATTAAGTCTGGTTTTCCAGAGGGATCAAATACTTATTTCTCTATACAAAAAGTAAATAAATTTATAAAATTTATACAATGTGATTTTCTGGATTTTATTTTTGATATTCTATCTTTCAGCGGAAGTATCTGATGTATGAGACAGATGAGGCAAATCAGCGTCCTCATGAAGGGACCTGGGGGTGTCATTACCTGAGACACACACTCAAACCGTTTAAGTGGGTTATCCTGGGTACAAAAAGTTGTATATATGGGCATATAAGCTGTGTGGGCACACAGCAGGGCTCAGAGGGGAAGGAACACTGTGATATTTAGCTTTAGGAAAATAAATTTAGAGGGACTGGTTGCTGGATGCCATTAGTTTGTGCAGAGCCCCAGATGTGCTAGTAAAATGGAATTCCCCAAGAAGTGACCACATTTTGTAGTGGCTATTTTAGAGTCTCTGCAAATGGGACATAGTGTCCAAAAGCAAATTTTCTATATCTGAGCTCTAAACGGCACATAGCACTCCTTCACATCTGCACCCTGCTGTACCTCACACAATTTATGCCTTTATCTATGACACTGTTGTACCTAGGATAGAGTACTTATCATATGTGGGTATAAATTTATGTCTAGGAACTCAGCTGGGCACAGACGGGAAGGAGCGCCATTTGGTTTTTGGACGCCATGCCACTTTTGCAGAGCCCCTCAAATGCCAGTAGAATCCGATGACATGTGACTCCATAAACCCATTTTGGAAACTACACCTGTAAGCCGATGGCTGGACAGGTAATGGAAGGGGTGTACATCTCACCCAGACTACTCAGGTGGGTGAGATGAGAAAACTCCAGAAGGAACGTTTGTTCTCAGCAGACAACTTTCGTCTGCTGAGCATTTTGGTAAATGCTCAGTATTGGGCTGGATATTTTTGGAATGACAGGTAGGTTGGTAGGGGGACCTGCCATTCCACCCCCCTCCAGTCCACACTTTGGGGATGATCCGGCAGCGACTCAGGTGCAGAGAGTCTCCTCGTCAAGAAGGCTTAAGAAGTTGCTCCAGCAGCAACACATTGGTAGAGCTTGGCTGAAGAGCAAACAGAGAGGTCATATTTTTTTGGGAGCTGTGTCCTTAGTGATTCTACTGGCTTTTGGATTGCTGTTATTCTAGGTGAGGTAACCTATTCTATGTTTAGTTAGAGTCTAGCCGGGCAGGTATTTATTTTTGTATTGTTTTCCTTTTGTTGCTGCACTACCTTTTTGAGTGAAAATAAACTCTACCTTTGTTTTGTACTAAAGAAACTGGGCTTTAGTGTCTATGCCACCCCACCTAGCAAACCCAGACCATGACATACCTCTCAAGGGATTTATCAAGCAGCACAATGAGCATTTTTAACCCAAGAGTTGCATTAATTTAGTTTTCAAAAATAAATACGCAGCTGATGGTGAAAGGTAAAAATTTAAATTTTTCCAGAGATCCACCATTTCAGTTCATTTCTTGGTGGATTTAAAAAAAAAGGTTTTTAACCTTTTAAATGTAAATGCTATTATTAGCATACAGCATAAGTTATGCGTTACCTTTATTTTCAGTTTCACACAGTATGTAACCTGCCACACAAGAGACAACAAAACACTAGACCTGTTCTTTGCCAATGTATGGGAGGCATATAACTCATCAGCCCTATCCCCCTGGGTAGATTGGATCACAACCTTGTGCATCTGCGACCTATGTACAAGCCACTTGTACGGATAGAACCAGCTGTTACCTGCACAGTGAAGATACGGTCAAAGGACAGCGCTGGGGCTCTGATGGATTGTTTTGACACGACTGCATGGGAAGTGCTGCTGGATTCCCATCTGATTGACATTGAGGAACTTACACACTGCATAACGTACTACATCAATTTCTGTGTAGACAACACAATACCCACAGATATAGTGAGGTGTTTCTCTTATAAGCCATGGATTAACTGATATAAAAGCTCTTCTTAAAGGGGCTCTATCACTGGGAAAAGTCATTTTTAACTAATCACATCCTTGCATAGCCTTTAGAAAGTCTATTCCACACCTACCTTTAGTATGTAGATTGCCTCAGTGGCTTCTGAATAAGTCCGTTTTTATTCATATGCTAATTAGACTATTGCATGATACATCGTGCACTCCTCTTCTGTTGTTTCCTATGGGAGGCTGCTGCTGCTGATGATGACTCAGCTTCATGTTTGCCTCACACACATAGGAGATAATAGGAGAGAGGAGGCTGCTGGGAACTTCCTGTACTGGCTGAAAGCTCATTAGCATATTAATAAAAACAGACTTATTCAGAAACCACTGATGCAATTACAATACTAAAGGTAGGTGTGAAGTAGAATTTCTAAAGCCTATGTAAGCATGTGTTTAGATAAAAATGACTTTTCCCAGTGATAGAGCCCCTTTAAGGAGAAAAAGAGAGCCGTCTGTGCTAGAGATAAGAAATGCCTGGGAGATGTGCAAAAGGATCTGAGGCGACTGATTAGGGAGGGGAAAGTCAATTACAGGAAGAAGATGGAACAGAAAATGGCAGAAGAATGTGTCGGTAAAGTTTGGAAAATAAAGTCTTAATGCAAAATCTGGTCACAGGCAGCCCTGTATCCCAGGCAAAAGGAGAAACAAAGTGGCTTAATAAACTAAATCTATTCTTCCACCTGCTTGCTTAAACCAAACCAGTTCCTCTTGCACTCAACTGTCATCTGGTTACAATCTGATCTTCAAAGAGTCTCAAATGTATAGGGAAATCAGGAAGATAAAAGCAGACAAGACCAGAGGACCCAGTGAAATAAGCGCGAGAGTTCTTAAAGTGTGTGGAGACCAGCTGTGTGGTGTTATTACAGACATGTACAATATGAGCCTGAAGCTGGGAGTGGTACCTCAGCTGTGGAAAACATTTTGTGTGGTACCAGTTCCAAAGACACCTCATCTGATGGACCTCAACAGCTACAGACCCATAGCATTGACAACCCACTTGATGAAGGCCTTAGAGAGACTGGTCCTGACACATCTCTGATCTCTAGTGAGCTCTATGGACTCCCCCCTCCAGTTTGCCTATTAGCCAGGCATTGGGGTGGATGATGCCATCATCCACCATCTTCACAGAGCTCTCTCTCACCTGTAGAAACCAAGGGGTACACTGAGAATAATGTTCTTTGATTTCTCCAGCGCCTTTAACACCATTCAACCAGGGCCACTGAGGGACAAGCTGGTCCTTGTTAGAGTGGACCATCAACTGTCCAACTGGATCCTAGACTACCTCACAAACCGCCCTCAGTATGTGAGATCCCGGGGCTGCGTGTCTGACACTGATCTGGGGTACAGGGGCACCACAAGGTACAGTTCTTACCCCTTTCCTCTTCACATTGTACACTGCTGACTTAAGGTCTAACTCATCTAGCTGTTACTTACAAAAGTACTCCGATGATTCTGAAATAGTAGGCCTCATCACAGAAGGAGACGACAGGGAGTAAAGAGATCTAAACTGGGATTTTGTGGAATGGTGCCAGCGGAACCACTTCAGGATTAATGCTGGGAAGACCAAGAAGATGGTAGTGAACTTAAGTGGAGACATGCTCTGAATCCGGTGGACATCCAAGGGACAGGAATTGAGATAGTCAAGACCTATACGTACCTGGGTGTGCTTTTAATAATAAGCTGGACTGGGCTGATCACCTGGATGCACTGCACAGAAACGGTCAAAGCAAGCTCTACCTGCTCAGGAGGCTGAAGGCCTTTGGAGTTCATGGGGCACTTCTTAAGGCTTTTTTCAACTCTGTAGTAGCATCAGCCATCTTCTTCGGAATGGCCTGCTGGGGGAGTAGCATACCAACAAGGGACAGAAATAGACTTGAGAAGCTGATTAGAAGGGACAGCTCTGTCCTGGGGAGCCCCATGGACTCCGTGCAGGTGGTGGGTGCAGAAGGATACTGTCTGTGGTGAGCTCCATGCTGGAAAAGCTCCCATCCCATGTAGGAGACCGTGACAGCACTTGGCAGTGCGGTCAGTGACCGACTGCTGCACCCAAAGTGTGGGGAGAAGCGCTATCAGAGGTCCTTTCTCTCAAACATGGTCAGGCTGTATAATCAGGCTAAGTGAAGATCACTCTACACAGAGAACTAAATGATCCTGAAGTCTTTCTTTTTAGTTGCTATGACTCCTAATATCTTTTCTATCTGCTATTCTGAGCTTGTATGTGTCTTTTTTCTTGTAATATTACTGTGTATTATCCATGCTGCTGTAACACACGGAATTTCCCAATGGTGGGGTATTAAAGGATTATCTTATCTTATGGGTCAGTATGAATACTACTACTTAATATTTGTTTTTTATGCGTTACTAATTTTACAAAACAAAAACCCATTTGAGGAAAGAAATCTATTAGTTTTTTCATTGTCAACTTTTTACAGGTATAACTTATTTTTCTGTTGACCTGAAGGCTTATTTTTGTGGGACAAGATTATTGGTATTCTTATTTGTACTGTTTTGGGTTACATATGACGTTTTGATCATTACTTACGCCATTTATTTCCACTGTGTTTTATTATTATAACGGGTTGTTACAGATGTGGAACAACTGGAAGTTGATACCAAATATGTATTGTTTTTATTACTTTTTAGTTAGGTTTTTTTTTTTTTTTTTTTTTTGAGTAGGATCAACCAGGTATGTGGTCCTGGCAGACTCGTGGTCACTTACCGGACTGTTGGATGCCAAAAATACATATCGGCATCCCATCAAACATGCTGTGGGGATCCAATGGTGGGCAGCATAAGCGCCAAAACCCCTTTGATAACATAGTCATGTTTGAACATGGCACCTAAGTGGTTATCACAAGTGATCGGAGCTCAACTTCAACCAGCTGTGCTGGTTCAACGTGTTAGCTGTTAGTTACAACTAATCCCTTGTTCACATGTGCATTGGTATTCCGTCTGTGGGAGTCCATATGGGAGTCCATATGGGAGTCCATATGGGAGTCCATATGGGAGTCCATATGGGAGTCCATATGGGAGTCCATATGGGAGTCCATATGGGAGTCCATATGGGACCCCCCCCCCCCCCAAACAGAATACCAAATGAAATTGCAGGTGCTGTGCAGTAAAAGCACACAGACCCCATAGTCTATAATGGGGTCCGTGTGCTTGCCGCAGGCTGCCCGCACGAATCATGCAGACAGGATAGTAGATTGTGAACTACTTTTCTCTCCGCATGTCCTGTGCGGAGATCTGGCGGCAAGCACACGGACCCCATTATAGTCTATGGGGATCCGTGTGCTATCCTCCCCGGACAGAATACCAACGCAGATGTGAACGAGGGGTAACATTCACTCCAGAAGCTGCTGGTCAGATATACTAATAGTACAAGGGTTTGCCTTAACACCTAGTCAACAGTGGTACTATTAGGGTATTAAGGGGTTAAAGACCTTCTAAGGATCAAGGTTTTGTTTTTCGTTATGTCCTGATACAAAAATCATAGCATTTAAAGAGAATGTACTTTGCTTTGTATAGGTGATAAGGTTAAATCTTTAAACAATTTCTGCTTATCAGATACTCCTAAATGACATCTGACTTTGCAAAAACAATATATCAGCAGGTTCCCAAAACCTTCAACTCAGTCATGATAAGAAAAATTAAATAGCAGGAGTAAATATACTGCAGCTGTAAAAAGAATAAATATGTTGTATCAATAGCACAAAGTAAGAGCTACAGTACAATGTCGTAATCTGAAATATCGGCTCCTTTTTCAATGATTACAAGGGTCATTGATTTCAGCAGAGAAAGATGAGCTCCCTCCAAGTGTATATGCTGCATAAGCTGGGTTTTATGTTTTGTGATTTCATTACATGTCTGCTTCCTATTGGTGTATGGAATGGAAGTCTGCAATGCAGATATCATAACAAAAACACTGCACTGTTTATAGATTTTATTCTTATAGGTTGCATTATGCCTGTTTCTACAGGGACATATTAGCATATTTCATGCTTGCCCAAACATTAACTCCTTTACAGTAATCTTGTCTAAAATAGAGAAATATTGATAGACTGTAATACCACCTCGCCTCAATATTACTGTTGCTAGCTCTTGAGCTCTAAAAAAACAACTTTAAGCAACCTGCATGAAACCCTGAACTTCAAAGCTAACAAAAGTATCACAAAAGTGACAAAGGACATTATGTTGAGCACCATCATACTTTTAGATAATCCAATTTATGCACCAGTTTTTGGAAATCTGCAAATAAGACTCCTCTGTAATGGGGCATGCCAGAGGGGTCCTGTCCAGCAGTCCCGCTCGAATACACAGTTGAGTCCTGCAGATGAGTTGAATACACAGGCGAGTGAAGTAGAAGCTCAGCTCCTGCTTCACTGCTGCAGCTTCTGGAGATGTAGGCATGATGTGATGACGTCACTCACATTGCGCCTACAACTCCGCGAGTGAGACTGCAGACGGAGCTGCGGGGGATCGAGGGAAAGCGAGAATCAGTGTTTTTTTAAGTTAAACCTTGAGGGGGACGATAATGAAGGGGGTCCATGAAACTAGTGGCAGACGAAGGGGGGTGGAGGAACGACATGAAACTGGGGACAGAGATGGAAGGGAACATGAAACTGGGCACAGAGACGAGTGGGGGCATGAAACTGACGGGGGACATGAAACTGGCAGCAGATGAAGGGGGACATGAAACTGAGTGCAGATGGAGGGAGGACATGAAACTGGGGGCAGAGATGGAGGGCTGACCTGAAACTGGAGCAGATGGAGGGGGGATATGAAACTGGAGGAGAGATGGAGGGGGGGGGGCATATAATTTACAAATGACTGTAGGAGGACTATACTGTGTGGGGCACATGAAAAATGAATGAGAATGGGAGTCAATTTAAAAGTGGGCGAGCTAAATTTGCCACGACGCACATTTTGTCCCTCTTTCTGCTCATTGAAAGTTGGGTTGTATTGTATTACAATGGAGACACAGCAGCAATGCTTATGAAACATTAACCTTTCCAAATATGACTGAGGAATCAAGTTACTGGAGATGCATACATGCCACCATGTTTACCAGAATGAGGTCTGAAAGCAGAATCCTGTGTCTAGGACAGTCAGGAACCTCCTGAAGGTAACCAGCTCTATCTTCCATACATTGGTTTTTCCACAATAATAATGAGCCATAGAATAAGGTAATATGTTATTTTTTTTATGCACAATGAAGGCCACAAAAAAAAAAAAAAAAAGACACAAAAGCTATAAGAAAATAGCACAAATGCCGGGTTTTTTCTAACCCCCTCCCATTCTGACGTTTTTTCCAACTTCCTAGCACATCATCTGAAATGGCACCACTTTAGAGGTATATTACTCTGTCCCACCAAAGAAAAACAATTCCATACAGTATGCACTACAGCATCAACACGGAAGATCTGATGAAGGGGTGATGTTCATGAAACACCATAGACCTCAAAACGCGTTCTGTTTATTAATAAAAGCTGATTCATTTGCCACTTCTGGCTCAAGTTGTCACCTCTAAAGGAGTGCGCACCCACCGGGTTTGTTTTTTGTGGAATACTTTGGATTCTACTGTTTGTTGATTCACCACACAGCCTGGTCTACGAAGATGGCTGTCCTCCAGGTGTTGGCAACCCCTTATTTGGCCAAAGAGCCATACGTATCTGTTCCTATCGCCCTAAGGGTTAAGTGGTAGTCACTTGGCCCAGAGGAAGGACCATAGACCCACTGCGTGAAAATACAAGTCGTTCCCAAGAAAGGAAGCGCAGATCCTCCTATTGTTGCAATTCCTCATATTACTGACTATACACACACACATCACGCAGCCCATTCATCACCTAAACACCGCAAATGCATCCCTTGCTCACAAAATAATACATTCTACTGCTCTCCATTTTGGCATCCATGGACTGATGCATCAGTGCATGGATGTATAAATTGACCTCTGTTGCATAGTATACCCTGCTGGGATACTTCAGGTGGGTGAATACAGCTCATGATATTGGCTGGTTTATTATCTCCATTTTGGCAAAAAGGATTGAAAGAACCACACACTATTTTTGGTTATGCCCCACACTATCTTGCCACTAAGCAGTTCCCTCCAACTTGAAGCTAATCCCCAACCCTCCAGATTGTGCCAGATAGTGAGCTGCTGCTCTCTACCTCAGTCAAGGCCCCTCTTCCATCTGGGCCCCTGTGCAGCTGAACCAGCTTAACAGGCGATATGTCTGCCCCTGGGTTTAAAGGAATATTCTAATGTGATAAATTGATAATTTTATGATTGTTGAGAGCATGACCTCTAGAATACACCAGTCCTGAGGATTAAATGTCTGCAGCCCAGTGTTTTCTCTGCAGGATAGCCTTATTCACTTAAAGTTCCTAAGTCTCAGGATCAGTGGGAGTCCTAGGCGGTGGGCCCATACTAATCATAAAGCAAAAACTTATCGCAGCAATATTCCCTTCACTTTTAAAGCCTAAAATGTAATCTAATGTGACCATTCTAAAAATTCTCTTTATTTAGATGGTCCCAGACAGAATTTTTCTCCACTGTGGCATGCTAATGGTCACAATGAAGCCAGAAGGGCTCAAATGGGTGAAGAAATTATGAAGAATAATGCTAATATACCGATTGTGTTATAAAGAGTACAAATAAACATTCACCAGTGGTTCTTTAACTTAACAGTCATTATAGACAATGGTCTTGTTTGTCTGAAACCTCATCTTGCATAGCCTAGTATAGTTTATTAAAGAGAGGGTGCATACAGCTTTAAGTTATTCAATTTGAGCCAAATCATGATCCTAAAGCTAGACAAGAAAATCCCCAACTAACCATTTTGTTTAATAGGATATCATACGCCACATGCCCAAAGTCAAGAGCAGATATAACTCATACTTTCCAATTAAGCATTTAATGAGCAGATATGTTTGCGGATTAAGAGACAGTCTGCATGACATTCTGCCACACTTCAGTTCTGTCACCACTTCATTCACGAGTACATGTGCTAGCACCGGTAATATGCTATCTGCAAGTTCTCCGTCCTACTCCTGGGGTTGCAAGTACAAAAACAAATTTGGTAGCTGGAAGAATATTTGTTCATAAAATTGGCCACGGCTCAAAGGTCTGGTTTCAGTTTTTTTACTATCTGTTCTGCTCAGCACATGCTCTGGTAAGCAGCATGAGATAGATGAGATTTTGTTCATTGCTAGGAAAACATTAAGAACCTTCATGTGGCTCTTCAATATTTTATCTGCAGCTCCTTCTGTACATCCAGAGAATTGTATGCTGCTCGAAGTAAACTTCTGATGAATCAGACCTTCAGAGTATCAATAAATAATGTATATGAATTCACTGTCCTCTCACAGCCATAGAACCTTATATAATGCAGGAAATGTGTAACGTAAAACAAAAATATCCTTCCTTATTATTATTAAATCTTACAATCTGTATATTTAGAAAATATGCTTCATTACTTAGGCCCGGTTCACATTTGCATTCGGGTTTCCGTTTGGGGAGTCCGCTTGGGTTACCTAAGGACTTTTCTCTCTGCATGTTTTGTGCGTAAACTGAGCAGAAACCACATGGATCCCATTATAGTCTATGGGCTCCTCGGGTTTCCCAGTTAACTGCTTTTTAATGAGTATAGGCTTCCACTCAGGGAAGTCCCCAAGCAGACTCCCCAACCGGAAACCCGAATGCAGATGTGAATAGGGTCGTACAGTTTTGTATACTACACATACTAACGTGAACAATAAAAATAGCCTTTTTTTCCCCTTTAATTAGACTACACACCTCTAGTAATAAGAATGTGTTCTTAAAAATAGCATGTCTCCATCAATAAAATCCCACCTAAAATGTAATACAATGCTATGCTAATCCAATCATGATCCAGACTGGCATTAGAATATACAATTTAGTTGAATGAGATTTTACACGTTTCTCATGGCTTACACCAGTATAAATCCCCATTTACCAACAATTAGAAATCAATAAGAAGTACTGTATATACTCGAGTATAAGCCGACCCGAATATAAGCAGAGGCCCTAATTTTACCACAAAAAACTGGGAAAACTTATTGACTCGAGTATAATCCTGGGGGGGGGGGGATCCTCCATTGCAGATAAAAAGTCTGGTCATGTGCATTACAGCTTAGTAACTCCATGTGCCTCATAGTAATAGCAGTTAACCCCATCATGTCTCTCACATTAACCCCCTGTGTGCCTCACATAAGTGTTACTGATATGTGAGACATATGGAGGTAATAATTGGGCATCTTCATAATTAAGGTCCTTCATTAGTACCCTCATGTGTCTGACATATTAGTAACCCTTATATAGGGCACACAGGGGTTAATATAAGAGATAAGATAATCCTTTAATAGTCCCACAATGGGGAAATGTCAGTGGTACAGTTTCATGGATGGTACAGTAGTATATAACAGGAGAGAAACACATACAAGCACATGGAAGATAGAGAAATCCTAGGAATCATAGCAACTAAAAAAAGAAAGAAACAAAGATACACTGCAGGATCATTTAGTTCTCTGTGTGAAGTGATGTTAATAATACAGCCTGACCGTGGTAGGGGGACATGATGAGGGGGCACAGCATGTAGACATTACAGGCAGAAACGTTTTTTTTTTTTTTTTTTGCAGAGGTGGGGGACATATGCAGCGATCACGATAAGATGTGGCAGTTCTTTTGGTAGGTAGTGAGATCTTATGCTCACAGCTGATAGTTTGGTATCTTGCATCAGCGCTATTGTCCATTAACCACAAAAAATGCCCCAAATGTCCTTCATCACAAGCCCTCCTCCTTTCTTCTTACCACTGTGTTCTACTGCCCCAAAGAAGTCTGAAGCCATCCAGGTAGACAGGGTGCTGCTCTCTTGCCAGGCTTCCATAAACTCATGGGGTAGGTGGGTGATGGTAGGTTCCCAGGTTGTAACAGAGTCCCACGTGTCCACAGTAAAAGAAAGAAATACCAGTCAGCTGTAGGCATCTTCACACATCAGCAATAGAGGCCAAAAATCATCTCCTTGAAAGAAGAAGTCCATACTTCCATGCAGGTTTCTCCTCCAGCTTTGTCTGCCTCATGGTGTCCATGCTGTCTTTAGCTCGTGGGGGGATGGTAACAGGCACATGTGCACACAGGAAACCAGCTGAATCAGGTCTTGAGTCTTGTCCATGCTTTAACAATAGAAACAAAAGGAAAAAAAAATACTCCACAGGGTCTTCCATTAGATTTATAGTTGCTAATTCATAGTGCTAGTTTGCTTGGTTAGAGGATTCTTGAAGATACAGACAAAAAGAGTGAAAAGGAGGATAAAGGTTGCTCTCAGCTTGGAGCTCTGTATCGAGGCAGCCACTCAATGCGGCGCCATCTTGAATGATGAGGGACATGATGGGGTTAACTGTTATTAATGTGAGGCACATGGAGTTACTGAAACTAAATTAATAACCACAAATGCCTGACATTAATAGGCAGAGTAACTAAAGGAAGGTCCCTGTGTGTGTCACTTTACTGTAGCTTCCTCTCCTCCATACAACAGACATCTTCCATAAGACACAATGAATCCTGGCCACTCATCTGCAGGGTAGATGCTAAATCCTAGTGTGCTAAAGGACCTCTGATGATGTCATGACCATGTGATCGGACTCTGGTGTGGGTGGAGCTACTAGGATTTAGACTCAACCTTATCTGCAGATGTTAGATACCAGTGGCTACAGGACCTTTGATGACATCACAGTCACATGACCTCATGACAAGCCAATCACAGAGCAGTAGCACTAAAGGACCTACCCTTCCAGTTTTCTATGCTCCGTGCACCCTGACTCGTGTATAAGCCGAGGAGAGCTTTATCAGCATGAAAAATGTGCTGAAAAAGTCGGCTTTTACTCTAGTATATACAGTAACTGATAAAAAAAAGCTTCTAAGAAAAGTCCTTCTGAGGATATTGGACAACAGAAGTCTTCCCAATGACCCAAAAAACCTGCCTCATCATATATCCTTTACTGGCAAATCTTCATGTAGCAGTCATTCCCAACCACTCTAATGGGAAGATGGATGTATCTCATCATTTAACTAGATTGACATCCTTAAGAAGCAGATATAGTTGAATACAGTGATAAGCAGAAGACTTTAGCTTCCTTTTTCACCATTTAGGGATCTGCTGGTGATGTCTGTATCAATTTAATCGCGCTGCATACAGGAAGAGCAGAGCAGGAGAAAGCTTCAGAGAAATGAGTGTGGGTTCATGTTACTGGTGAGCATTATTACTTGACAGGGGGACCTTGCAGAGCATTATGTCTTGCTTTGGGGAACATTGGGAAGCATTATTAGGGGTTGGGGCACTGGTGAGCCATATACTGTGTGTTGGGCCACTGGGTAGTATGATACTTTGCTGGGATCAGTAAGGGAGCATGGAGATATATAAAATTTCATCTTTTACTTATGTGCTGGGTTGGGGGTGGCTGGATGAGAAGCATTGGACAACGTAACTTTAAGGATGCATTCACATTGCAGTTAAAACTACAATGAAAAAAACTGCGTTTAGTTTTGATGCAGTTATTGGTGAGAGTTTTTCAGCTGCAAACTCAAAAATTGGGCTAAAAAAAACACATCAAAACTGCAGTTTTTTGTATCTTTTAGTAAAATATCTTTGGTAGGATGACCAGCGTCTGAAAAGGTTGGGAAACACTGATATAGACCCTCTGGAAGGCCTAGTACCTTTTGCAGTAGAAAGTTTGCTCGAGTTTCACAGTGGGGTTTGCTCTGGGGATTGTCTACTTCTTCACCTTATTCATGTTCCACAGTTCAGACAACATACCTCCCAACTTTTGAACAACAGAAAGAGGGACAAATTATGCGGCGCGCCGCAGCAAATTTAGCCTCGCCCACTTTTCTTCTTCTTATGGTAGAGTTGGAAGGGACCTCAAGGGCCATCGGGTCCAACCCCCTGCGAGTGCAGGTTTTCCTAAATCATCCCAGCTATATGTTTATCCAGATTCCGCTTGAAGATTTCCATTGATGGAGCGCCCACCACCTCCCGTGGCAGCCTATTCCACTCTCTCACTACCCTCACTGTCAGAAAGTTTTTCCTAATGTCTAATCTGTATCTCTTTCCCTTTAGTTTCATCCCATTGCTTCTTGTACTTCCTTGTGCTAATGAGAATAGGGTAGATCCCTCTGCACTGTGACTACCTTTCAGATATTTGTAGACTGCTATTAAATCTCCCCTCAGCCTTCTCTTCTGCAAACTAAACAGTCCCAGTTCTTTTAGCCACTCCTCATAGGACATGGTTTGCAGACCTTCCACCATTTTGGTTGCTCTTCTCTGGACTTGCTCCAATAATTTTATTATTATTTTATTATTATTGCTCAATTTTATGTTGACTCTGCCCATTCTCATTAATTTTTCATGTCCCCCGGCACAGTATTATCCTCCTACAGTCACCCGCACATTATATGTCTCCACATTGTAATGTTCCCTTCCAACTGCCCCACAGTATTAAGTCCCTCTCCTGGTGCCCCAGCTTAAACATGAAACTGGATCAGCTGGAGGGGGACATTAGCAATAGGGGTAGTTGGAGGGGGACAATAAATTAATGGCAGATGAAGTGGGACATTAAACGGTGGGCAACTAGAAGCAGACATTAAACCGTAGGGGTAGCTGGAGGGTGACATTAAACTGGGGGCAACTGGAGGCAGACAGGTCCCCCTTTAGCTACTCCCACGGTTTAATGCCCTCTCCAGTTGTCCCCCAGTTTAATTGCCCCCTTTATCTGCTCCATTTCATGTCCTCCCTCCATCTCTGCCCCCATTATAATGACAAAACACACAAACACTCTCTCTCTCTCCATCCCGCATCTCAGATCCCCCCTCCCTTCTCAGTACCTTACACGGATCTCTTCTCTCTTCACTGCACGGGACACAGACACGCCCACCTAGTCACGTGACCGTGTGATATCACACAAGGTCCTTGAACCATAGTAAAGTGTTCCTCAGATCACCGCAGCCTCTTATCTGTTATAACAGCAGGCGGTGATCGGAGGAATGATTGATCAATAAATCATTAAAAGGGACATAGCGGGACATGTAGGGAGCTGCGCGGGACGGCGGAACAGGGGCAGGAAAGCTTGAAAGTCCCGGGAAAATCAGGACGGTTGGGCGGTATGTAGACAATAATGTTGAGTCTGGTAGATATTTTTATCTATTTATAAATTCTACTGTATCAACGTAGGTTTACTTTAAGATTTTAATGTCACATATAAAGCACCAACAAACTTAGAAGTGCTGTATATAGATTGCAGTACTCACATTGATCCCCTTCTTTAGTAGGCGGTATATTTTTGCATGTCCTTGCTTTGTACAAAAATTGCTCCACTTCACTTTTTTTTTTTTTTTTTTTCCTAACTCCTGGAGTTCTTTTGACAACCTGCTTATCTGTTACTAAGAGTTTCTTTATATTACTATTGCGAAGGCATGACCTTAAGAAAGCAGATATAGGCATCTTATTGACCTTCATGGTGCATTCCTTTTTATGACCGATACGTCTCTCCAGAGGACCACTGGCTTGAAAGAGCTGTTTGTAAATAGCATCTCAAGCCTGAGGAAACATCTGCAGGACTGCACTTCCAAGCATTGAAACACAAAGAGCTAGGCAGGACATTCCACAAGGACTTCCCCTGCTGTCTCAGCACACACTCTCATAGTTCTCTATCTGAAGTGCTTGAATATGTTATTCTACTAGACAGCTGCATACGGCCTGGGGAATTATCTCTACCCCCTGGTTTGCTTCCCCCATAAAAAATAAAAAAAATGGCAAAACACAACTGCCTGTTCATGAACGCTAGACCCACAAGACCGCATTTAGAGATGCAGACTCCTGCAATTTCAGAAATATTGCAATTATTACGTTAAGAGGATCGGATGGATGGCCAGACAACAGATATTTATAGTCTGATAGACTTTGCACTGCGTGTTTCTAGTGTCATAGAAAAGAGATGTAGTTATATGATCATGGTAAATGCAGGCAGTCACTTAATAGATATTGATAAGGTTCAGCAGGAAACAAATTGTCATTTAAAACTGATATATCTATATCTCTCTATCTATATATATATCTCTGTGGAAACGGCTGCAGAACCTTGTCAAAACCCTTCTTCCCACCACACATTTTTTTTTAAATTCATACTTTCCAAAGTGTGTTTGATATCGATACCCTTTCATACTCCATACAATGTACTATGAAGCAGGGAGAAAAAAAAAACAAGGCCCCGTTCACACGGGGAGCGGAAGGGCGGATTTTGGCACAGAGAGTGACGCGGGGAGCCCCGTCACTCTCCGGTCAAAATCCGTGTGCCACAACTGTCGCGGATTCCCCCTCCAGAGTCGGCTCAAATGAATGGGCCGACACTGGAGGTTGCTGCCGCAAGGCAGACACCGCGGCTCAGTGAGCCGCGGATTCCGACTGACGAAAGGGCAGCTCGCTTCTCTTTTCCGCTAGTGACAACATGCCGCTAGCGGAAAAAAGAATGCTAGCAATCTCCATAGACCACCATTGTGAGGGGGCGGATTATGACGTGGATTCCGTGCCATAATCTGCCCCCTCTGTGCCCATGTGAATGGGCCCTAATAGGGTTGAATTAGAAATTAAACCTTCATTTTTGCCATTTCCTTGTGGGTTTGGTTTTGCATTTAATCACGTTACCTATAGACACCAAATTTTTTATAGTTTTTCTTATATTTTAATACCTTTACAAAAATTCAAAAACTTTGAATATTCTTACACCCATAACTTTCTATATTCTGTATATGGAGTTGTGCAATGGGTCTATTTTTGTGGGAAAGAGAAGAAAGACTCAACTGCAATGTTAATGTTTTTTTTTTATATAGATTATCCAGAGATATGGGGGAAGTGACTATAATTATTAAAGGGATTCTACCACTAAAACACTTTTTTTTCTAGTTACCACGTCGGAATAGCCTTTAAAAAGGCTATTCGTCTCTTACCTGTAGAAGTGCTCTCCGCCGCGCCGTTCATTCAAAATACCGGTTTGTACCGGTATGCTAAGGAGTTCTCTCGCAGCGATGGGGGCGTCCCCATCGCAGGAGCAGCGATGGGGGCGTCCCCATTGCAGCTCGAAAACTCACCGCAGCGCCGCCTCTCCGGTCTTCGGTGTCCTCCCCTTGCCTCTTCAGCGTCTGTCGGACGCCTGCGCAGTATGCTCTCTGTTCGGCGAAGATTGCCGAACGTACTGCGCATGCGCGAAAGTTCGATTCCTGCACTATGGCTGGGATCGCAATTTCGCGCATGTGCAGTACGTTCGGCAATCTTCGTCGAACAGAGCGTACTGCGCAGGCGTCCGACAGTACGCTGAAGAAGCAAAGGGAGGACACCGAAGACCAGAGAGGCGGCGCTGCGGTGAGTTTTCGAGCTGCAATGGGGACGCCCCCATCACTGCTCCTGCGATGGGGACGCCCCCATCGCTGCGAGAGAACTCATTAGCATACCGGTACAAACTGGTATTTTGAACGAACGGCGCGGCGGAGAGCACTTCCACAGGTAAGAGACGAATAGCCTTTTTAAAGGCTATTCCGACGTGGTAACTAGAAAAAAAAGTGTTTTAGTGGTAGAATCCCTTTAAACATTTTTAACTTTTATTTTTAGACCTTCTAGGGGGCTTGATCACCAAAACAATATATACTGCAATTCAAATATATTTCAGCATTATGTAAAATCCATTGATTTCTATTACATGATGATAACAGTAGCTCAGTAATGACAGGTCAGGGAGCCTTCAATTGGTTCTTGGTTGTCAGGGTTAACAGCTTGCTGTGTCAGAACATTATTCCAGGTGATGTTGATCTGAGGCAAGATGGTGGGGCCCATGTGCAGCTGCTCTTCAGATGCCTTGTCCCATTTGACCTTGGCATTTGAAGAGTTAATGCATGTGATAAGAGAGGACTTTGATCTTGGACACTGTGCCTCTGCTAGGGTGCCCTCTCAACTTCTGAGCAAACGCTATGTAGTCCTGACATCTGCCATACATGTGTGGCAATTGTCTGGAAGGAGCAGTTCCTGAGGTTTAATAGCTGAAAATAAGATGTAAAACTATACACACTGACAAAAGGCTTCAGGTCCTTTGACACTGCTGATTTCGGGCCCATAACAAGCACCAAACAGCAATAAAAAGTGAATTGGTGCTTGTTTAAAAGGATACATAACTGTAATGTGACTTTACATCACCATACTATTTGCATATTGCTGACAGCACATTGGATATGATCATGGGGAGATGTGCTGCCAATGACTATAATTTCTGTGCCTGCATAAATGACACCTAAAAAAAAAACAGAACATTGAAGCTATGGGAACAGATAGAAACAGACACAATACCACATGCTTTGGTAAATAAAAACATGTTCTACTTAAAGGGGTGGTCCACTTTTAGCAAATAAATGTTGGGATTTTTATATAAAACGTTTCATTATTATATCCACTATCCTTTCTTTCTGTATTAATTACTTGTGGTTTTCTAGCTCTCTACTTGCTGTTGTTCATAGTTTATGTTTGGAGCTTAAAAATCAGTCCAGGGTCATGTGATGAACATCCCATGGTCATGTGATGGAGAGCCCAGGGTCATGGTCATGTGATGGAGAGCCCAGGGTCATGTGATGGAGAGCCCAGGGTCATGCGATGACAGCCCAGGGTCATGTGATGGAGAGCCCAGGGTCATGGTCATGTGATGGACAGCCCAGGTTCATGGTCATGTGATGGACAGTCCAGGGTCATGTGATAAACACAGGTGCACAGCTTGTTATAAACCAGAGTTCTGATTTCTGTGCTGTAACGAGTTGTACACCTGTGTACTCATCACATGACCATGGATTGATATTTGTCTACTAGAAGTAGAGAGTCACAACAAGCAGAGATCTAGAAAACAAGGAGGAATAAATATAGAAAGAATATTGGAAAAGTGTAACAGTAACATTTCTTTGCAGTGCCTTGAAGCCTCACTAACTTAACTTTGAGATGACCACCCCCTTATTCAGATCAGATTTCTTTTGGCAGCTGTTCAGTTTCATCATATAGTATGCATAATGGCCATGTTATTTCAGGCCGTCCCCTTGAAGGCCGCTTTTCAATGCAATTTAGTCTTGAAGAGTTTCACTGTATGCTCATGTTTACAACCTCCACAAAACTTTGCATTGCATTAAGTTGTAATAAGGCACCCATAGACTTAGCTTTGGTCTTATTGCACCTGTGCAGCCTTCCCATTGGTTCTACAACCAAAATCTCTCATCTGGCAGGGTTCCAGACATCTATAAATTCCTGAACAAATGGTCAAATTGGGAACATTTTCCCAGAACTTGTTCAGAATATTATGATTATACTGATCACCATTTTATAGTCCACTGCGAATGCTGGTAATGTGCTGAATACACAGCAGAGCAGCACAACTATCACATATAGTCTTTATTATTCTTGATGGTTTTCCAATGTGTCTTAAAATAATGTTGGCGTGAATTTTTTTTTAAAATATAGTGTCTGGAAGAAAAAAAAAAAGGTCCAAGGGAGTTGTAATTTATGTACCTAGTCCAGGGATTGCTGATTATGGACCCACGGCCATGTCACAACCCCCAAATCATATGACCTGAAACAGCGTTCTGCGCTTGGGTCACTTCATGTATAAACTGATTTTATTAAAGATTTTTCCAATAAGTAAAATACAAACACAAACCAACAGGCAAAATAATGAGCAAAGCACAAGGGCATACAAAAAGGATGCGGCCAAAGGGAAATCCCCAAGCCACGATAACAGATCAGCATATACACAGTGCCCAGGTAAGATGAACAAGAAAACCTGTTAAACAAAATCAACCTCAGATAACCAATATAAAGAGAGAGAGGGGGAAGAAGGAGAGACAAAGGAAAAAGACAAAAGGAGACAAGCACAAAAATGGAACGGAGGAAACTAAACAGATAGGGATACACAGGACCCGAAACACAAAGGGAAGAACCAGAAGGAAGGAGATAAGAGAGGAGGAAAAAAGGGATGCCACGTCCCAACTTAAGAGAAAGAAGCAGAAAAGTCGGAGGACTCCTGGAACAGGATCCAAGGCCGCCAAAGCCGTTCAAACCTGGAGAAATCAGGGGAGTCCTCCGCAACCAAGACTTCCATCCCCCGGATGAAAAGGAACTCCTGGAGGAATTCGAGCATGGATGGGGGGGGGGTAGAGCTGCACCAGTGTCTCGGTATGACAGCCCTGGCGGCCGTAAGGAAATGTCCCAGGAGGTCCTTCTTAATCTCCGACAGCTTACCAGGGATGACCGACAGGAGAGCCAGCTGGGGAGAGATGGCGACAGTGCGCCCACATACCTTAGAGTACAGAGAGAAGACCGCGTCCCAGAATGGCCGAAGGACATCACAATCCCACCAAATATGGAGCATAGTGCCCCTAGCAGTACCACAGTGCCCTTGGGTCACTTTAACCCTTCCTCTTTTCCTGATTTCCCAGGCAATTAATTACCTGTGCTATGGGGGCTGGCTTTAGTACAGTCAACATATGAACAAATTCCACATGAAAAACCAACAACAGATCCCCAGGAGGATCTTACCCAGCATTACACAACAGCATATCTTCCATGTTATGACACTGCAGGGAGACTGATCACAGTGAGGTATATGGAGCTGATATATATATATATATATATATATATATATATATATATATATATATATATATATATATATATATATATATATATATATATATAAATCTTGTTTGGGGACTTCGATTTAGCAATAGGACCAAGATTTTAGGATTGAAACTGGAAAAAGTTAGAGGTCATTATTGCTAATCGTGCTTTTCTTCCCGAGCTAAGCACTACTTGGGATGCACTGGACTTTATTTCATACACAAAATAGGACATGGCCTACAAAGCATATTTTGTAAGGCTTATGCGATTAGATCCATATTTGACCTTGGATGTCATGACGCTTGCCTGCAAAGACTATTGACTTCTGGCCAATATAATCAGACGGTTGCTATTTTATTTGTGGGATTCCAAGGATTAGTGAAAAAAAACATTGAACACAATAGGGGATAGCATGAAAAAAAGAATTCTGAACTTAACCTTCTTAAGCACTGCCATGCACAGTTGGGCCTAGCACGTGTTGTGAGTCCTCATATGTCAAATGTTACATACATAGTAATATATTGTTGGATTAACCTTATGAAAAAAAGTGAATTTGTCCACATTCCTGTTTGGCATTCATTTGGATAATTGTTGCAAACACATGAAACATAAATCAAAACTAACATGCATGAAAGTCCACATGGGACGTGAACGCTGTGGATTTGTCTGCAAGAAATCTTCAGTGTTATACAGTACCAAAAGACAGCAGTGCAATAAATGCCAAAACAACTAGCTAGGAAAAGCTCATCCATGTCAGTGTGATTTACCAAGGAGTATAAATGTAATCCGCAAAGTAAATCCTGAAAACATAACTTAACATATTAAGATGGGCCTCTATTAATGATCATAAAAGGTACATGAAGCTAAAAGTACTATTCAAAATGCAAATGACAAATTTTGCATGGAATGGTCTCACCCATGTAATAGCAGACAACATCCAACAGGATCAACTTGTATGTGCTGGGGTACCATCAGTCAGAGGGAATGGGAAATATAAAAGTCTCTATTACACCCTATACTTTTCCGTGGTAGTCCCAGAAACAGCTTCCACCCTGACAAAAGCAGTCCTAAAACAGTGACCCTAACAGATGTAGTTAGGCACTTTGACTATCTACAGCACTCCCTTTGAAATGAATGGTACTTTATGGCCCTGTTGACCCCCAATGAGCTACAGGTTATCCCCTATTATGGATACTCTGAATTTTCTGCTAAATCAGTCATTGGAAAAAAAGTTAAGTTAAGTTGATGAACATGAAATGAAAAATGCCCATTGTTTTTAATGGTGTTTTCTGGGATTGTAATATTAATGACATATCCCTTTAAATACCAGGTATGGTAAAGATATTTATTTTATTTTTACAATTCAATATACACTTGAAAAAATTGAAAGCATGAATATAATATTTAGGCCCATGACTAGAAATCCATTTAATGTATAATGTTTATTAAATTAAACGGAATTAGAATAGAAAGTGAGATAAAAGAAAGATCATTGCATTGTTCTTTAGGCCATATACCCCTGTATATAAAAGAAGAAGATGTGCTATCATAATCTGATAAGATTGTTATGAGAGTGTGCACAGTGTACATAAGACCCAACATAAAGTAACAAGGCCATGTCTGTTGCTGAATCACCTGGAAAAAAGATTGCTGTATTACATCTTGCACCGAGGCATAACCACTGAACACTGCATTTTATTTCCATCATCTAATATCTGGGTCACGACAAATAAAACATAATGAAAATGTAAACCACTGCGAAAAAAAAAGAAATACATTTTGTCCTTCTCAAAATATGGAATACATTAACATTTTCAGATAAAAAGCTAATTTCTCAATTCAGATTGCAGATTATACAGAAGTGGATGCATTTTTCTAAATAATAGCGTTATTAAGCAAAGGAAAATGTGTGAGCGCTGATCCTGAGATTTTCCTTTTCCGCAGGGTTTATAAACAATGAGAGGTGGTATCTGATAGGATGCTAGGTTTCTGCCTTTTTTTTAGCTGACTCTAGCTGAATCTGATAAATGGGTTCTGTACCCCAAAACACAAACTCTTCCCTGACTTCATAGGTCTTAATTTCAGCTGCATGCTGGTCCATATTGATTCCTGTAATGTCCTGGATTCTTTGTGCTTCTATTCTAAAAATTAAGAATAGGGGCACAGCAATGACTGTGAGTTCTTTAAGTACTCGTGGTTGTAAATCCATCTGGACCTGGAGCTCTCCTCATGTTTAATTGGTTTAGCATGGCTTGAACCATTCCTGTATTTATCCAGTTTAGTATACAGTATCGGTTGATGTATTACCAGCACTGGTGACCCTTGCATCAAATACAGCCTGTTCTTCTGTGTGTACAGAGCTAAAGAACCCATTTTGCTCTACATTTTTCCTGGCACCTGTTGACTAATTCCCCACTACCATTATTTAAAAGGGATCCTATCTTTCAAACCCTTTTTTTTTTTTTTCTAACACGTCGGAATAGCCGAAAGAAAGGCTATTCAACCTTTTCGTTGTCCTCTCTGCGCTTGAAATTCCGTTTTTTCTCGGTATGTAAAAGAGTTGGCTCGCAGCATTGGGGGTGGGCCCCAGCACTCAAACAGCACTGGGGGCGGCCTCAATGCTGCCAGAGAACTCTCCAGCACCGCCTCCATCTTCTTCTGGAACGAGGTCTTCACCGCATCTTCCTTCGGCAGTGTCTTCTAACTTTTAGGCCTTGGGTAAGCCAACTACGCATGCTCGCAGCCACAAGAAAAGTGGTCACTTACACAGTATTGGAAGCTTGCACCTTTTTAGGATGTATATGGTGGATTTTAACGTGTATTTAGGATCATTATCCATTTGTAAAGTCATCCACTCTTCAATTTCCATCTTTTTTACAGATGGTGTTATGTTTGTTTCAAGAATTTGCTGAAATTTCATTGAATCCCTTCTTCCCTCTACCCGTGAAATGTTCCCTGTGCCATTAGCAGCAACACAACCCAAAAGCATAATTGATCCACTCCCTTGCTTAATGGTTGGAGAGATGTTCTTTTCCTAAAATTCAGTGCCCTTTTTTCTCTGACCATACCTTTGATCATTGTGACCAAAAAGTTCTATTTTAACCTCATCCATCCACAGGACTTGTTTCCAAAATGTATCCGGATTGTTTAGATGTTCTTTTGTAAACTTCTGACGCTGAATTTTATGGTGAGGACGCAAGAGAGGTTTTCTTCTGATGCCTCTTCCATAATGGTAATATTTGTGTAGGCGTCTATGAACACTAGAACAATGTACCACAACTCCAGAGTCTGCTAAATCTTTCTGAAGGTCTTTAAAATCAAGTGGGGGTTCTGATTTGCCTCTATGGCAATCCTACGAGCTGAAATGTTTCTTGGTCTTTCAGACCTTATTTTGACCGCCATTGTTCCTGGTAACTGTCATTTCTTAATTGCACTATGAATTGAGGAAAGGGCAACTAGAAAATGCTTTGCTATCTTCTTATAGCCTTCTCATGCTTTGTGGGCCTCCACTATTTTCATTTTCAAAATGCTAGGTAGCTGCTTAGAAGAACTCATGGCTGCTGTTTTTTGGCACAAGGTTAGAGAAAGCTGGGGATTTATAAAGTTGTAAAATCTGCATCACTTGGCCTTTCCTAATGATGATAGTGAACAAGCCATAACCCTGACTGGCTAATGAATGTCTGAGACTTTGGTCAAAGTTATCTGAGCACACAAATCCACAAGGGTTCCCAAACTTATGCAAGATACTCCTTTCCCTTTTTCACTCTAAAATTGTACTCAAACATAATAATACACTGATATTGCTTAAAATTATAGACAAGTGTGTTTAATCTTTAACCCCTTAAGGACGCAGGGTACTTTGGGCCTTAAGGCTCAGACCCTGTTTTTCAAATATGACGTGTTTTACTTTATGTGAGGATAGCTTCATAATGCATTTACCTATCCAGGTGATTCCAAGATTGTTTTTTCGTGACACATTGTAGTTTATGTTGGTGGTAAATTTTGGTCATTATACTTTGCGTTTGTTTGTTAAAAAACGGACAATGTACTGAAAATTTCATAAAATTATCAATTTTGAAAGTTTCTGTTATTCTCGTGAAAACACAGACAGTCATAACACACAAAATTCTTCCTAATTAACATTTCCCATATGTCTACTTTATATTGGCATTGTTTCTTCAATGTCTTTTTACTTTTCTAGGAAGTTAGAAGGCTTGTAACTTTAGTAGCAAATTGTCAGATTTTCAAGAAAATTTCAAGATTTTGTATTCTAGGGACCTATTTAGTTGTGAAGTGACTTTGAGGGGCCTATATAATAGAAAAGACCCATAAATGACCCCATTTTTGAAACGGTAGTCTTCAAACTATTCAAAATTGTATATAGGAACTTTATTAACCCTTTAGGTGTTCCACAGGAATTAATTCAAAATGAAGGTGAAATTTCCAAAAGTCACTTTTTTATGCACATTTTCCATTTCAAGCCACATTTTTCCGTAACAATGAAGGGGTTAACAGCAAAACATACCATAATATTTATTTCTCTGATTCTGCAGTTTGTAGAAATATCCCATATGTGGCCCTACTGTGTAACGTGACTCAATACGTGTCCTCAGAAATCAAAGAGCACCTTTAGGGATTTCGGGCAGCAATTTCATTAGGATGGTTTTTAGATACCATGTTGCATTTACAGAGCCCTAGAAGTACCACAATAGTGGGAAACCTCCAAAAGTGACCCCATTTTGGAAACTGCACCCCTCAAAGAATTTATCAGGGGGTGTAGTGAGTATTAGTATCCCAGACGTGAATGCACAGCGGATGGTGAAGAGGTAATATGTAAGCGGTGCGGAGGACATTCGGAGCACCAAATTCCCTACTATGTCCCAGTAGCTCCTATGATTGGGGGGGTCACTTTGGGGGTCTCTTCTATTGTTTTTTTTCTTGTAAGCTGCAAAACTGGTCTGTACCCTGACATACGCTCGCACCGCTTATATATTCCCCTTCTGACGCATTTGGCGATTTTGGGGTTTTTTTTGTCTTCACATTATTCAAGCTATATTTTTTTTATTTTGTGTTGATGTGGCCATATGAGTGCTTTTATTTTTCTGGGATATGATGCATTTTGTAATGACACCATTTTTGGGTGCCTATAGCTTATTGGCTATTTTTTATTAACTCTTTTTTTGCTGGATAAAAAGAAATCAATCAATTCTGGCATTGCATTTTACTTTTTAAATGTTTTTCCACATGGTGTACAACATAAGTATCATGTGAACTTTAATCTGCGGGTCGGTACGGTTCCGGCGATACCTCATTTATAGGTTTTTTTATGCATTAGTAATTTTGCCGAACAAAAACCCATTTGGGGACATAAATCAATGTTTTTTGCATCGCCATCTTCTGAGATGCGTAACATTTTTATTTTTCGATTGACAGAGTTGGTTGAGGGCTTATTTTTTGCGAGACAACCTGTGCTTTTCATTGGTACTATTTTGGTGTACATACGACTTTTTGCTCACTTTTTATAGCATATTTTTTAAGGTGAGATGGCAAAAAAACATTATTTCTGGCGTTTTTTTTTCCGTTTTTTTCCCCATTTACCATATAGGTGAAATAATGTTTTAGTTTTATGGTACAGGTTGTTACGGACGCGGCGATACCAAATATGCATTGTTTTTATTATTTTTTAGGTGTTTTTTTTTAATAACTCATTTGCTATAGAAAAAGGGAATTTTGGGGCTTTATTAATTAATTTATTTATTTCACACACTTTATTTATTTTTTACACTTTTTTCACATTTTTTATTTCTCCTATTAGTGTACTTGAACCAGCAATACTCTGATTGCTGGTCCAGTACTATAGCCTGCAATACACGTGTATTGCAGGCTATATAGGAAGTGTGTCTGTGCAGACGCACAGACACACTTCCAGCAACACAAGCAGGACAGCAAGGTAAGAGGTCCTAGCAGCCCGGGGTCACTATCCAGATCCCGGGCTGCATAAAATTCATCAGGGCACCCCCGATCTCGCCGCGGGGGGTACCCAGGGGGGGTGATGTCACAGAAAACGCTCCCGATGTCGCGGACATGCGTCCGCGGCATCGGGAGGGTTAATACCGCCGATCGGAGCGGAGCTCCGACCGGCAGTTCACTGGGGCAGCTCGTCCAGGCCCTCGGTTGTGTAATACAGCCGAGTGTCGGGTGTAATGGCGCAGGCACAGCTTCTGTGCCGGCGCCATTACTGGTCAGTAATAGTACTGACATGAGCGCGAACGTGCTACTTGCCAGGACTTACTATTACTGACCAGAGCGTTAAGGGGTTAAACTTTATACCTTTTAAAGATAATTTCATCTTCAATTTGCTTAACTGTTCACAATAACATTTTTTTCTGGGGGTGTCCAAACTTTTGCATGCCACTGTAAATTTGGTATTGTACTGACCCACAGAATACAGGTAACATGTAATATTTTACCACACAGTGAAAGCTGCAAAAATTAAACCCATATGAAATTGGTGCAAATGCTTTTTTTTACAATTCCATCTCATTGTGAATTTTTTTCCAGCTTAACAGTACATTGTACGTGATATTGAATGGTGCCATTACAAAATACAATTTGTCCTACCATATTTAAAAAAGCGAAGCTGTACAAGATCTGCAAGAACCTACTATCTATCTACCAGTCGATCGCGAAGGACGTATGGGTTGATCGCGGGATTGGTGTCTGCTTTTTGACAACGCAGGCTGAGAATCATCTCTGGACACTGGCCAGTGTCCGGAGATGATTCTCAGCCTGCGCTGTCAAAAAGCAGACACCGGAGAGCTGTCTCCTGCTCACGTTCCGCTCTGCCCCCGCCCACAAGAAATGGATAGTAGATCTTATCCATTGGTAAGTTTCTAAAGTAGCTCACATGCTCAAAAAGTGTGAGCACCCCTGGTCTATACTAAAAGATAGTATTGGGATGAACATAAATATGCATGTTTTAAATCTTTGTGGTCATGTGTAAAAAGAAGAAAGTTGCAGTTCAAATTCTTTTACGTTAAAGGGGCTCATTCTTCTTAAAAAAAATAAATAAATAAATAATGCAGTTCTTGCAGTGTGCACAAAGGCAGAGAGGCGACAGCTCCATTTAATGTTAATGGCCTAGATATTGCATTCATTGAACAATCGAACAAAACTAGCCATGATTTTGCCTGTTGTCACTCTTCCCATCACCACACCTAACAAAAGAGTGACAAAAGAGAGACATGTCCCAATGTGTGACCAGCTCTTTGTCAGAGCAGCAGTGTATAAAAACTTTACAACTCCATTCATTGTGTAGCGGTCAGGAACGGTGCTACAAGTTATGTATAGACTTTATGGATAGGTATTAGGAGACCGCTCTTAATCAATTAATCAGTCTCATTGTCACAGGTGTAAAAAAAAAAAAAAAAACCTAGCCAGGGAGTCTTTCTTTAAAGACATTTGTGAAAGAATAACTATAAAGAGCTCCCTGAATTCCAGTGTAGTACTGTAACAATGTCACTCCTGCAAACAAGCCAGTTTGTATTATTTCTTGCTAGATACTCCATGTATAACACAGTGTGTCATTATTGAAAAGTGGAAACGTTTAGCAACCACGGGAACTCAGAACAGACCATGTTGTAGAATGGGTTCCCCAAATGCTGAGGCTCAAAGTCTATGAAGTCACCAGTGCTCTCCTGATTCAGTAAGTACCAGGTTCCCAACCTTCTCACACAAAAACTGTGTGCCGGGGTCAGTCTGAGGAAGGCCCTTTTCTATTCCAACATATATGCACCCCAGTGCACAGAGCCAGGTCCCTAAAGGAATGGTTGAAAGTTTGGTTTTGAAAAACTGACTAGCCTGCAAAGAAGCCTGACCACAACACCATCAAAAAACTTTGGGATGAACTACAACAGACTGGGTCGCAGTCCCTCTCATCCAACATCAGTGTCTGACCACAAGCCTACTCCAAAATCATGTAGAAAGCCTCCCCAGAAAAGTGGAAGTTGGATACTTATGGGTTTAGTATCTAATATTAATGTAGATGTGAGTGTGAAAGAGATAAATTGTGAAAGTGAGTAAGTATGTGTTAGATTGTGTGTGTATATACTTAACGGCAACCACTTTTATTGTACGGAATCAGGGCTTGAGTACTGCAGGCAGTAGACGAAGGTTCCTCTCGTTCGGTGTTAATGTTAATTATCTGTAGGGGCACGAATAAGCAATTATACTGTGGGAAGGGGAGGGGGGGCTGTAAGAGTGGAGGAGTACTAAGGAGCATATTGTGCCTCCACCCACTGTATAATGCTCCTTGGTGTCCCAACCTAGAGTATAATGCTCCTGAATGCCCCCACCCACTGTATAATGCTCCTTGGTGTCCCAACCTAGAGTATAATGCTCCTGAATGCCCCCACCCACTGTATAATGCTCCTTGGTGCCCCAACCTACAGAATAATGCTCCTTAATGTCCTCACCCACAGTATAATGCTCCTTAGTGCCCCAGCACATAGTATAATGCCACATTAGTTGCCCCTGCACAGTATAATGTCATGTTAGTGTCCTCCTGTATACAGTATAATACCACATTAGAAAATTGAAAAGGGCAGCACAATGTCTCTGTACTTAGCACTCTAGCCTTACAGTGCTGGAATCTAAGGTTAGAATTCGACCAAAGACAACATCTGCAAGGAGTTTGTATGTTCTTCCATGTTGTGTGGGTATCTTCGGGGAACTCCGATTTCCTCCCACACTCCAAAAAACATACTGATAGGGAATGTAGATTGTGAACCCTATTGACAGAGACTGACAATGTCGAATATGATGGTGCAATATAAGTAAGCAAAATAAATAAATTAAAATATTTTTTTTTGTCTAAACCTGGGATGCATCTTCTAACCCAGGGGTAGGGAACGTACGGCTCTCCAACTGTTGCAAAACTACAACTCCCAGCATGCATACTTGCTCCGCTGTTCTTGGAACTCCCATGGAAGTGAATGGAGCATGTTGGGAGTTGTAGTTTCACAGCAGCTGGAGAGCCAAAGGTTCCCTACCCCTGTTCTAACCAGACGTGTCTTTTGCTCAAAAAAAAATACTGTAAATATACTGTGTTTAGATGCTGGTCAGCTCAAACCTTATCTTGATGATGGAACTTGGTCCATGCACTTTTACTAGAAGGAGTTGAGTCCCCCTGCTCTCTATGGTAGTCCGTGTATGAAGTAGTTCTTTCATCTGTACAGTTTATCGGACTACCATGGTTTCTAGTAGAATCCGTTTTGCCCCAAAAGAAGAACAATAGAAATGGTTAAAAACAGATTAGGCAGCAACAGCTTGAGCTCAATTACGGAACCAACAGGACTTGAATTGTGTGTTTGGTTGAGGCGTCTGCAATCATTTTACAAGTGCATAAATCTCCGACATTACAGGAGCTTTGAAAGACGAGATCACTAAATGGGTCAAGTCTGACATCTCCACTGTGCATCATAAACTGTGTAACACTGAGGGGTCCTGGCATGGGCACATACAGCAAGAGCGTCACGCTGTCCCGAAACACTCAATCTCAGCTAGTAACAAACTTAATTAAAATCTAGTTCAATGAATCTGTCCTTGTGGCTCTTCAGAAAATGTAGGAAAATAGGCTAAAGTCTGTTTGCCACTTATGTAAGGGATTATATCACCGCTGACAAAATTTCTGATGCAACTATAGTTGTTTTTTTTTGGAATGAAAAAAAAAAACACAGACGTAAACAGCCCAGACTAAAAGCTGTAACAGGAAGAGACAGAGGCAAAATTCAGCCACCCTTGTTCTCCAATCTATTTCTAGAATGACAACAAAGGGCTAAACTTAGAAACTGTATTATCATTCTTGGAGCCTCCATTATAACAAACAATGAGGGAAAAAAAGACAGTCACTCCACATACACAAAAACTGTGCACTATGTACTGTAGCTAAAACACCATACAAGTGAAAAACTAATGAGTTTTTCTCCACACTTTCTTTGCTACAAATGAAACAAGTTTTCATGATCGATAGTGGATGTCTGTTGAAGAGTACCTAGGTCCCTAATCGCTTCACATAAATGGCGACAAAACAATCCTTACGCTATTCCAAGACACAAATTTGAAGACTAAAGCCAGTTTACACAGAATAACTACTTATACCAACAATTAGAAAGTCCCTTCTGAAGATGTGATTTCTGGGTTATCACTGATCTTTTTCTTTATTGAAGCAGAGAACACACTCTGTGGAGATTGTATGGCGGCTAAAACCTTGCCCATCTATGGCGGGCCAACGGCCATACAATGTTATAGTTAATCATGCTATAATTTGATTAAAATAAATTTCAATATAAGGCGGGGGTCGAACGACCAAAACACAGGGGTCGCCTAAATACATCGGAAAATACATATTTCCGATGGCTTTAGCCGCTGAGAAGCCGCGCTGCCTTTGCAGCAGGGTAGATCCTAGTGGGGTAAAGGACCTGGGATGACGTCATGACCATGTGATCGGACTCTGGTGTGGGCGGAGCTATTCAGTACAGTGCCGAGTTACACAGAAAGGGAAGGCTGCAGTGAGTGGAGACTGGAAGGTAAGATGGAGAGAGGAGACAGCAAGTGTAAGCAAGAGGGGGGGTGGGAAGGGGATGCAGGCAGTGTGTGAGTATGATAGGAGGGGTTCAGGCTGTGTGTGAGTATGATAGAGGGGTTCAGGCTGTGTGTGAGTATGATAGGAGGGGTTCAGGCTGTGTGTGAGTATGATAGAGGGGTTCAGGCTGTGTGTGAGCAAGATGGGGGACATGAATCTGGGGACAGAGATGGAGGGACATGAATCTGGGGGCAGAGATGGAGGGACATGAATCTGGGGACAGAGATGGAGGGACATGAATCTGGGGACAGAGATGGGGGGGGGACATGAAACTGGGGGCAGAGATGGGGGGACATGATTCTGAGGGCAGAGATGGGGGGGGACATGAATCTGGGGACAGAGATGGAGGGGACATGAAACGGGGAAGATGAAGAGGTTATATGAAACTGGGGGAGAGATAGAGGGGGGACATATAATTTACGGGTGACTGTAGGAGGATTATACTGTGTGGGAGCACGTGAAAAATGAATGAGAATGGGCGGAGTCAACATAAAAGTGGGCGGAGCCAAATTTGTCACGGCGCGCCACAAATTTTATCCCTCTTTCTACTTTTCAAAAGTTGGGAGGTATGGGTTGTAGCAAAATTAAGGCCCGTTCACACAGGCACAGAGGGGGCAGATTATGGTGCAAAATCCACGTCATAATCCACCCTCTCACAATGGAGGTCTATTTAGACCGCCAGGCTTGTTTTTTGTGTGAGCGGCATGCTGACGCTCACGGAAAAAAAAAGTGAGCTGCCCTTTCTTCAGGTGGATTCCACAGCTCGGTGACCCGTGGTGTCCGCCTGGCGGTAGCAACCTCCCGAGTCGTCCCATTAATTTGAGCCGACTCCAGGGGGGAAGCCGCGACAGTCGTGGCAAGCGTGTTTTGACCAGAGAGTGACGCAGCTCCCCGCGTTACTCTCAGTGCCTAAATCCGCTATAGATCCACTATACCGCCCCCTGTGTGAACTAGCCCTTACAGTTATGAAGTAGCCACCAAAATTATTTTTTGGTTTGGGGTCACCGCAACATGAGGAACTGTATTGCGGGGTCACGGCATTAGAAAGGTTGAGAACCACTGACAGAGTAATCTGGCATTGATATTGAGCATTCTCACTTGTCCCTAGCAGTGTCTAATAGATTTACTGTCAGTTTAACATTGGTAAAGTATAGGTATTATATATAATAATAATAATAATAATAATAATAATAAGCTGTAATGTATTAAACAAAATAGCACACATTTTTTTGTAAAAGAAAATTATTGATGATAAAAAGTAGCTATAATTGGTATTGATGTGTCTATAAGAACCCATGCTATAAAAATTGACCAAAATTGTAGTTCTTTTGGTTTCAGTGCTTCCAAAAATTGTATTTAAAAAAATGGAAACGAGAACCAATCCTGAAAAAAGAAAAAAAAAAAAAAAAGCCCTGATAGACACTTAGATTGTAAGCTCTTGCGAGCAGGGCCCTCAGTCCCATTGTGTGAAATGACGTTCTTTGTTACGTATCTGTCTGTATTTGAACCCTACAAATTGTACAGTGCTGCGGAATATGTTGGCGCTATATAAATAAAATGTATTATTATTATGCCCTCACACAGCTCTGATGGTAAAATAAAGTTATAAGTCTCACAATTGTCAAAAGCAATAGAACCTATAAATACAATAAAAAGTCTATATAAAATTAGTGTGGACTAGAGATGAGCGAACAGTGTTCTATCGAACACATGTTCGATCGGATATCAGGGTGTTCGCCATGTTCGAATCGAATCGAACACCACGTGGTAAAGTGCGCCAAAATTCGATTCCCCTCCCACCTTCCCTGGCGCCTTTTTTGCACCAATAACAGCGCAGGGGAGGTGGGACAGGAACTACGACACTGGGGGCATTGAAAAAAATTGGAAAAAGTCATTGGCTGCCGAAATCAGGTGACCTCCATTTTAGACGAATAGTGGATTTCAAATCCGGGTCATATGAGAATGTGAACTTTGTGACTATGAGACAGGGATAGCTGTACAGGCAGGGATAGCTAGGGATAACCTTTATTTAGGGGGGAATGTTATTAAAAATAACTTTTTGGGGCTCTATCGGGTGTGTAATTGTGATTTTTGTGAGATAAACTTTTTCCCATAGGGATGCATTGGCCAGCGCTGATTGGCCGAATTCCGTACTCTGGCCAATCAGCGCTGGCCAATGCATTCTATTAGCTTGATGAAGCAGAGTGTGCACAAGGGTTCAAGCGCACCCTCGGCTCTGATGTAGCAGAGCCGAGGCTGCACAAGGGTTCAAGCGCACCCTCGGCTCTGATGTAGGAGAGCCGAGGGTGCACTTGAACCCTTGTGCACCCTCAGCTCTGCTACATCAGAGCCGAGGGTGCGCTTGAACCCTTGTGCACACTCTGCTTCATCAAGCTAATAGAATGCATTGGCCAGCGCTGATTGGCCAATGTATTCTATTAGCCTGATGAAGTAGAGCTGAATGTGTGTGCTAAGCACACACATTCAGCTCTACTTCATCGGGCTAATAGAATGCATTGGCCAGCGCTGATTGGCCAGAGTACGAAACTCGACCAATCAGCGCTGGCTCTGCTGGAGGAGGCGGAGTCTAAGATCGCTCCACACCAGTCTCCATTCAGGTCCGACCTTAGACTCCGCCTCCTCCGGCAGAGCCAGCGCTGATTGGCCGAAGGCTGGCCAATGCATTCCTATGCGAATGCAGAGACTTAGCAGTGCTGAGTCAGTTTTGCTCAACTACACATCTGATGCACACTCGGCACTGCTACATCAGATGTAGCAATCTGATGTAGCAGAGCCGAGGGTGCACTAGAACCCCTGTGCAAACTCAGTTCACACTAATAGAATGCATTGGCCAGCGCTGATTGGCCAATGCATTCTATTAGCCCGATGAAGTAGAGCTGAATGTGTGTGCTAAGCACACACATTCAGCACTGCTTCATCAAGCCAATACAATGCATTAGCCAGTGCTGATTGGCCAGAGTACGGAATTCGGCCAATCAGCGCTGGCTCTGCTGGAGGAGGCGGAGTCTAAGGTCGGACCTGAATGGAGACTGGTGTGGAGCGATCTTAGACTCCGCCTCCTCCAGCAGAGCCAGCGCTGATTGGTCGAGTTCCGTACTCTGGCCAATCAGCGCTGGCCAATGCATTCTATTAGCCCGATGAAGTAGAGCTGAATGTGTGTGCTTAGCACACACATTCAGCTCTACTTCATCAGGCTAATAGAATACATTGGCCAATCAGCGCTGGCCAATGCATTCTATTAGCTTGATGAAGCAGAGTGTGCACAAGGGTTCAAGCGCACCCTCGGCTCTGATGTAGCAGAGCCGAGGCTGCACAAGGGTTCAAGTGCACCCTCGGCTCTCCTACATCAGAGCCGAGGGTGCGCTTGAACCCTTGTGCAGCCTCGGCTCTGCTACATCAGAGCCGAGGGTGCGCTTGAACCCTTGTGCACACTCTGCTTCATCAAGCTAATAGAATGCATTGGCCAGCACTGATTGGCCAGAGTACGGAATTCGGCCAATCAGCGCTGGCCAATGCATTCTATTAGCCCGATGAAGTAGAGCTGAATGTGTGTGCTAAGCACACACATTCAGCACTGCTTCATCACGCCAATACAATGCATTAGCCAGTGCTGATTGGCCAGAGTACGGAATTCGGCCAATCAGCGCTGGCTCTGCTGGAGGAGGCGGAGTCTAAGATCGCTCCACACCAGTCTCCATTCAGGTCCGACCTTAGACTCCGCCTCCTCCAGCAGAGCCAGCGCTGATTGGCCGAATTCCGTACTCTGGCCAATCAGCACTGGCTAATGCATTGTATTGGCTTGATGAAGCAGTGCTGAATGTGTGTGCTTAGCACACACATTCAGCTCTACTTCATCGGGCTAATAGAATGCATTGGCCAATCAGCGCTGGCCAATGCATTCTATTAGCGTGAACTGAGTTTGCACAGGGGTTCTAGTGCACCCTCGGCTCTGCTACATCAGATTGCTACATCTGATGTAGCAGTGCCGAGTGTGCATCAGATGTGTAGTTGAGCAAAACTGACTCAGCACTGCTAAGTCTGCATTCGCATAGGAATGCATTGGCCAGCCTTCGGCCAATCAGCGCTGGCTCTGCCGGAGGAGGCGGAGTCTAAGGTCGGACCTGAATGGAGACTGGTGTGGAGCTATCTTAGACTCCGCCTCCTCCAGCAGAGCCAGCGCTGATTGGCCGAATTCCGTACTCTGGCCAATCAGCACTGGCTAATGCATTGTATTGGCTTGATGAAGCAGTGCTGAATGTGTGTGCTTAGCACACACATTCAGCTCTACTTCATCGGGCTAATAGAATGCATTGGCCAGCGCTGATTGGCCGAATTCCGTACTCTGGCCAATCAGCACTGGCTAATGCATTGTATTGGCTTGATGAAGCAGTGCTGAATGTGTGTGCTTAGCACACACATTCAGCTCTACTTCATCGGGCTAATAGAATGCATTGGCCAATCAGCGCTGGCCAATGCATTCTATTAGCGTGAACTGAGTTTGCACAGGGGTTCTAGTGCACCCTCGGCTCTGCTACATCAGATTGCTACATCTGATGTAGCAGTGCCGAGTGTGCATCAGATGTGTAGTTGAGCAAAACTGACTCAGCACTGCTAAGTCTGCATTCGCATAGGAATGCATTGGCCAGCCTTCGGCCAATCAGCGCTGGCTCTGCCGGAGGAGGCGGAGTCTAAGGTCGGACCTGAATGGAGACTGGTGTGGAGCTATCTTAGACTCCGCCTCCTCCAGCAGAGCCAGCGCTGATTGGCCGAATTCCGTACTCTGGCCAATCAGCACTGGCTAATGCATTGTATTGGCTTGATGAAGCAGTGCTGAATGTGTGTGCTTAGCACACACATTCAGCTCTACTTCATCGGGCTAATAGAATGCATTGGCCAGCGCTGATTGGCCGAATTCCGTACTCTGGCCAATCAGCACTGGCTAATGCATTGTATTGGCTTGATGAAGCAGTGCTGAATGTGTGTGCTTAGCACACACATTCAGCTCTACTTCATCGGGCTAATAGAATGCATTGGCCAATCAGCGCTGGCCAATGCATTCTATTAGCGTGAACTGAGTTTGCACAGGGGTTCTAGTGCACCCTCGGCTCTGCTACATCAGATTGCTACATCTGATGTAGCAGTGCCGAGTGTGCATCAGATGTGTAGTTGAGCAAAACTGACTCAGCACTGCTAAGTCTGCATTCGCATAGGAATGCATTGGCCAGCCTTCGGCCAATCAGCGCTGGCTCTGCCGGAGGAGGCGGAGTCTAAGGTCGGACCTGAATGGAGACTGGTGTGGAGCGACCTTAGACTCCGCCTCCTCCAGCAGAGCCAGCGCTGATTGGCCGAATTCCGTACTCTGGCCAATCAGCACTGGCTAATGCATTGTATTGGCTTGATGAAGCAGTGCTGAATGTGTGTGCTTAGCACACACATTCAGCTCTACTTCATCGGGCTAATAGAATGCATTGGCCAGCGCTGATTGGCCGAATTCCGTACTCTGGCCAATCAGCACTGGCTAATGCATTGTATTGGCTTGATGAAGCAGTGCTGAATGTGTGTGCTTAGCACACACATTCAGCTCTACTTCATCGGGCTAATAGAATGCATTGGCCAATCAGCGCTGGCCAATGCATTCTATTAGCGTGAACTGAGTTTGCACAGGGGTTCTAGTGCACCCTCGGCTCTGCTACATCAGATTGCTACATCTGATGTAGCAGTGCCGAGTGTGCATCAGATGTGTAGTTGAGCAAAACTGACTCAGCACTGCTAAGTCTGCATTCGCATAGGAATGCATTGGCCAGCCTTCGGCCAATCAGCGCTGGCTCTGCCGGAGGAGGCGGAGTCTAAGGTCGGACCTGAATGGAGACTGGTGTGGAGCTATCTTAGACTCCGCCTCCTCCAGCAGAGCCAGCGCTGATTGGTCGAGTTCCGTACTCTGGCCAATCAGCACTGGCCAATGCATTTCTATGGGGAAAAGTTAGCTTGCGAAAATCGCAAACTGACAGGGATTTCCATGAAATAAAGTGACTTTTATGCCCCCAGACATGCTTCCCCTGCTGTCCCAGTGTCATTCCAGGGTGTTGGTATCATTTCCTGGGGTGTCATAGTGGACTTGGTGACCCTCCAGACACGAATTTGGGTTTCCCCCTTAACGAGTTTATGTTCCCCATAGACTATAATGGGGTTCGAAACCCATTCGAACACTCGAACAGTGAGCGGCTGTTCGAATCGAATTTCGAACCTCGAACATTTTAGTGTTCGCTCATCTCTAGTGTGGACCAACATATTTAATAGGGTTCTCTATACGGAACAAATAATGCCAAAATACCGTATATACTAAAGTATAAGCCGACCCGAGTATAAGCCGAACCCCCTAGTTTTACCACAAAAGAAACCTGGGAAAACTTATTGACTTGAGTATAATCCGAAGGGGGAAATGCAGCAGCTACTGGAAAATTTAAAAAATTTAAAATGGTCGGAGATTTTGGGTGCAGTAGATGCTGGGTGCTGGGGAAGGGGAGGGGGTGTTTTGGTTGTCTGTCTGCCCCTTCTCTGAGCTTGAGGACTGTTTTTTTTCCCCCCCACTTGGAATTCAGTCTGGCTGAATATAGGGTATCTGCAGTGCTCCTATTAACCCCTTCACGACTGAACAGGAGCACTGTAGATACCCTATATTCAGTAGACTGGGCACTTTCATTCAGTCATTTTCTACTTTTATATGTATTCTAGGGAAAGGAGTGATTTAGAACTTTTATTGATTTTTTTTTTTATAATTTTTAAAAGCTTTTTTTTTAAACTCGGCTTATACTCGAGTATATATGGTATCTGTATAAACAAAAAGTCACATAAAAATCCACTTCTAAATATGCATGTAAAATCATGGCATTTCATTTATTTATTTATTTTTTTAAATAAGCTCCATCTATCTGCCCTCCCTTCCCAAATAACAAAAAGACAAGATAAAAAAAAAAAAAAAAAAGTGTGTAAAGGTGGTTTGCAGGGCAGAATGGACGCTAGGTTCATACTTTTGCCTTTTACCCATCCACTGCCGAAAACAAACAAAACAACAGATTGGAAGTCTGCGTGGACCAAACTGTTACCCAGTACATACTCAAATCCGATTTTTTTAGACAGAGTAGTCAATGGAGGTCTGTCAAAAAAAAAAAAAAAACCCCAAACAAAGAACTACCTTCCACAGACATCATTGCTATCCGTCTGGTAGAATTTTTTGTACGGAGAAAACTTCCAGCAAGTCCGACTTTTTTCTTCAGACGTGCACCTGCAGATGGCTTTCACAACCCTTCGAAATCAATGGGTTTCTAAAACAAACCGTTCAAAATCAGTTTTTGAGGATTTTGAGACCATTTCAAAAACTGTTTTCGCATAGAGAGCCAAACGTTGATGTCAACCCTGTCTGAAAAGGCAAAAACTGGAGCAAGGACTGCATTCTGTGGTCTTTGGATACTATACATTTAGTAGTGTACTGTGGATGCATCATTGTGTATGTGGTTAGGGAGATGCGGATAAGCTTTATTTCATGAATAATTGTTTTTCATCTGAAAATTTGATAACAATTCAAGTGTCTTTTCCAAAAACAAAGTGAGAACACAATGGACGAATCCAAATAATTCTCATGCTCAGGAATCATCTGGGAGCAGTAATTCAGAGCAGTGCCTGTTTTCAGCAGAGATATTTGTGCGTCAGGACAGGTCAGCTGGTAAATTCCTGCCAAGATTTTCTGTCACAGGAATTTGCAAGTTGTTTTCAGTAAGTTACAGTATTATGTTCAGCTCTCAACTCCCTGTTTCCACAGTATCTTTATTCGCAGATGATAATGCCGTCCAAAAATAATATCCAACAATCACCGCAATTATACAAAGCTGCCCCTGGTGATCTAATGTATCTGGACGACATATTACTTAAGTCTAGCAGCTAATTCTTTTTCTGTATTCCTCACAGCTATCAAATGTACTGCCTTGAGAAAGATTTTGCTAAGTAGAATGGGAGAATCTCATAATGGCCGTCAGAGTAGCTATCAAATACTGTGCCGACCTTACCTTGACTTGTAAGTCATCTCATTTAAGGCATTAAAAATGAACTTGGACCAATATTCTGTTATTCCTAGGAAGGAAGCCATAACTTAGCTACCAAGTTAATTGTTGGACACTGCTACAAGACATAGCTTATAAAGTCTACCACAGTGACCAATGCTCTCAGGTTACCGGAAAAAACCATAATAGGGTAGAGGTGTCAAGTTATACACACTAGAATTCTGGTTGTTCTACATGCAATGCACCACATTGGTTTTGTGTTTTAGACATTGGAGGAGATTCAGCAAAGGACTTGAATTTTGGAGTAATTTGCACCAAAAGAAGTAAAGTGGTTTAACGCTAGGTTCACATTAGTGTTGTGCTCTCCGTTGTTCAAGTCCGTTGGGAGAGCCGAACTACTGTTTCAGTGGTTACACACAGACGCAAGTGGACACTACAGACTAAAATGGGGTCTGCCGAGTATCTGCTGTTGCAAAACTGAAACAACTGATTTTCGTCGGTTTCTGCGATGGAGTCTCCGGTCTTACTTGTCTTGTTCCGCATTTATTGAGTGTTCTAGACACCCTTTAGATTTTTTTTTAATGACTTGTCTGAAAAAAGGAGTGTTGTATCTCAGACAGTGGCCATGGCTAAGTTGTGACACCATGCACAAAATTGCACAAAAAGTTTCCTGGTGTAATATAAGCCAACTAAAGTTAAAGTTAGATTAGACAGTTTAAGAATGCAACAGATTTATTAACCAGCCTCAGTCACTATGATAAATTTAAAAAAAACACGAAAACTTGGTGATCTTCAGTAGTTGATACCTTTTTAATGGCTAACTCATAATGATGACAAATGGCTAACGTTTCGAAGCGCAAAGGCTCCTTTGTCAAAGCAAATTTAAAAACATTTTTGAAGGATGTGTATATATATATATATATATATATATATATATATATATATATATATATATACAGAGCAGGCACAAAGGGTGTTAGATTTCAGGAGGAGAGGGGGGGGGTTGTTAGTAGTTGGTGAGACAATGTAAGCAATTGGTGGAGACATTTGCTAGAGACAATGTGGTAATTGGTGGAGACAATGTAAACACTTACAGGTCCTTATCAGATCACACACTACTGTAAAAAGACATGAACCCCTGTGATGCATTAAGCCCACACTCTAGTGTCTGAAACAGTGTCATGAATTTATATTCATGTATGCGCCTTTCTCTCTTAGATCTGAAATTCCCTCTCAAAATCAGAATTTTCATGTCATTGGTGATGTTGTGGTCCCCCCTGCAAAAATGTTTTGACACGGGAAGGTCAGATCCTTGTTCTTTAATAGTATGGCGATGTGAGTTCATGCGCAGTCTAAGCTGCTGTCCGGTCTCTCCAACATACAGATTTTCAGTGGAGCATTTGGTACACATAATTAAATACACTACATTGGATGTGCTGCATCCAATATGATAAATATATGATATATATATATATATATATATATATATATATATATATATATTATGATAAATTTGTCACATTTCTTAAAGAATACCTTTACCACCTCTGTCAACTCCAGTTCTTAGCATCTGTTAACAGGTGCCATTCTACTGATTCCAGCGCACTTGGAATTTTATTCTCTAGCTCCCACTGTTTCTGAGCAATGTGTTGCTAGTTTTAATGTACAATATGCTATTTAAGCTCTGCATTGTCAGGTGGACAGTGTCAGAACTCAGAATCACACCCCTTGCCTTACACTGCTCCCCTGACAGTACACAATGTAAATAGCTTCACAGACATCAAAACTTACTGCTCAGGAACAGTAAGGGCTAGAGAGAAAAAAATTCCAACTATACCAGAATCAGCAGAACAGCACCTACTAAATGATGCAAGGAGATGGATTTGGTGGCATTAATTAGACTGCAGTCTTAGAGTACTTTTCACTAACTTTTAGACAGAATTAAAAAAACCTGAGCCATTTTTTCTGCCTCACCTTACAAAGAGGTGTGGCTTTTTGTGAACGGCAATGTGTACCTTAATTGAATCGAAATTCTGATACAAAATAAGGGTGGTCTTAGCCATACATGGGGCAGAGCTACTGGAGTTTCCACTGAACACCAGGAACATTGGATAATTACCTGATGCTTGATAATAGTCACGCAGTTTTGCTGTCACTGTGCGCCCAGGACTTATCAATAAACGTTTCATTGTGTTCAGTGATAACAATGGCGTGCAGAGTTGCATGGCGTGTTGGCAACATAAGCTAACTAAAGAGGCACAAGATTTATCATCTTTTACCAACCACTGAAATCTGCCACACTTTCACATTGTCTGAAAATCAGACCAGATTGATAACTCTGCCTCAACATTTTTAAAGTAAAGTTTAGAAAAACACTTCATATGAATCTTATTTTGGAGATGTTCCACTATCTTTGGCTTTATACTGCAGTTTTTCCTCAAACTGCTACCGCAACAGTAACAAAACAGCAGGAGGAAAAGCCTTGGTATAAAGCCAGTTTTACTACACCAAGGTATTTCAACCTAGTGGGGCTCAGTAGCTAGTATTATCAGTTTATGTCTATGCCAAAATTAGAAATATTACCTCACAATCTTTTATCCATCTCCTGAACCCAGTATACCATTAAATGAAGCACAAAATCCACCAGTTACATATGCTAAAGATTTCTGCAGATGACCATTTCTGTCAGTACAACTGGTAGGTATCTCAATGATTGAGAAACACTGATGAAGACCATAATACAGACACAACACTACTGCTGTATTAGGCTGTGACTGACTCACATGGTAAAATCCTGATTAACGTATATACTCGAGTATAAGCCAACTTTTTCAGCACATTTTTCATGCTGATAAAGCTCTCCTCGGCTTATACACGAGTCAGGGTCCACAGAGCACAGAAAACTGGAAGGACCTGGAAGGGGGAGGATTCATTGTGTCTTATGGAAGATGTCTGTTGTATGGAGGAGAGGAAGCTGCAGTAAAGTGACACACACAGGGACCTTCCTTTAGTTACTCTGCCTAGTATTGTCAGACATTTGGGGTTATTCATTTAGTTTCAGTAACTCCATGTGCCTCACATTAATAACAGTTAACCCCATCATGTCCCTTATATTAACCCCTGTGTGCCCCATATAAGGGTTACTAATATGTGAGACACATGGGGGTACTAATGAAGGACCTTAATTATGAAGATACCTAATTATTACCTCCATATGTCTCACATATCAGTAACTCTTATGTGAGGCACACAGGGGGTTAATGTGAGGGACATGATGGGGTTAACTGCTATTACTATGATCCCCATTGAGTTACTAAGCTGCAATGCACATGACCAGACTTTTTATCTGCAATGGTGGATTTCCCCCCCGGGCTTATACTCGAGTCAATAAGTTTTCCCAGTTTTTTGTGGTAAAATTAGGGATCTCTGCTTATACTCGAGTATATACGGTAATTCAAAACTGATCAAAATGAAGAAGTGGAAAATATATAGAATGTCTTGTAAGAAACTGGCACTGAAGAGGAATCGCAATCACCTGAGATGTTACTGGAAATCTACAACCGTTCATATTTCTTAATAATATAACCTTAACACTTTCTTTAGTTAACACTACAGTAATCTGTAAGACATGATGTACAGTTCAAAAGTGCTACCCATGAACACTTGCAGGGGGTTACATGGTTAAACCCACTAGACAGCACTCCTGATCCACATTATCTGGATACTAATCCTTTTGTATCCATAAAATCTAGATACAGTATAAAACTGGCAGAGCAGGGAGCCATTGTCCTGCTCAGGGGTTAGTTGGAGACATGCAGTGGTCTGCAGCCTATGCAATGCAGTGATGTCATTGCACCAGCTTGTGCAATGCCAGCCATGAAAGTAGCTGAATGACTAGCACAAGGCACTTTGAGGGAATGTATTAAACCGTCTGTGTCAGTTTTCTAGAGTGTAAAAAAAAAAAAAAAAGTGGCTAATTTTTGTGCTAAATTTTGTTAATATTTACTGTTCTATCACCAAAAGTAGTTGGAGCTTATGAGACATGAGGAACCTTCTGTAAATTTATTATAATGTAGGCCAAAATCTGGTGATAGCTATAACTCATATAAACACCATCTTGTAACTAATTTACATTCAAGACTGTTCAACAAAACATGAGTCTCAAAATTACCTCCACCTCCCATTCTTTCTAATGGACAGTATAATAGTGATAATTTTTATTTATATATAGTGCCAACATATACCGCAGCACTGTACAATTTGTATACATCATCTGCCCATTCAGTCAGTATCTGGGAAGCTTCAGTAAGAGTGGCATTGGCCCTTGAACAAAATGCACACGCACAGTAAAAGGAGAAGATCAGACTGCAATGACCAGCAACAGCTTGTATGTAGCAAGCAGATGCTAACATCTTGCTCCCTGGATGCTTAGATGGAAAACTGCTGTCATTTTGGGTATATCCCATCTACAAAACATTTCATAGTTACATGAATGCATCCGATTTTTCTAGGAGATGGAGAATGCACTTTAAAATGCAAATACAGTGGGGCAAAATTATTAAAGGAAAACATATCAAATACCAAGCACAATGCTGCTTTAAATTTTCAGGAACAGATTATAAACTATAATCTGTGCTGGGATTTACCGGTAACTACTTCTTGTAAGCAGGCAATTTTACTTTCAGACAGTTTTAATGAATCCACCTCAATTATATATAGAAATGAGAAATTTTTACGTATACTGTACTGTAAGAGGATGAATATTGCACTATTATACCTTTTGCAAGCAAACTACTAGAAGTACAGTATACGATGAATCAGCCAACAGAGATTTTGGCACTACTAGCTGAACTAAACATTTAAGGATATTACTTAAAGGGAGTCTGTCACCAGGATGAAGCATAGTAAACAAGCAACATATATAGACCAGGCTCACCCGAATGTAACACCTTTTTTCCACATGAAAATTTATACCTACATTGTGATATATTCATTTGATTTCACAATATGCAAATGAGCAATCTGAGTGGTCCCATTGTTCCAAACTGCTATGCCCCACACTACTCTAATACACCATTCTTCCCTCCTCCTCCATTCTTTTAGTGCCAGGACCATGGAGCTATGCCATCTTGCATTAGCACCTGCATATTACAGCAGTGTGGGGTGCAGCAGAGCTGCCATTGGTGCTCCAGATTGCTAATTTGCATATTGTCAAATAAATTATCTTGGCATCATAAATTATAATTTGACACAAAATGTTACATTTGCTGGTTTAATATGCTTCATTCTGGTGACAGACTCCCTTTAATAAAACTCTCTGCATAAATAGGGGCTGATATACTAAGACCAGCATTCCTTGCAACACTGAAGTCTTTATGACATGTGCCTAATTAGAAATATACGGCCGCTACTGGACATGGAGAGATACTGGTGTTTATTTTACTTACTCGGCATCAACATTTTTCCCATGATTTGGTGCAACTTTGTTGTATGTTGGTGCATTTTAAGTATAAGAAAAATTTATCTTTGTACCGTATTAGCCAGTGGATATGAAATGTAAAGATTGAGAGTCCTCAGTAGTTGATACCATTTTTTAATAGCTAACAAAAAATGATGGCAGATTGCAAGCTTTCGGGACTGCTATGGTCCCTTCATCAGGCAGGTATAACACAATAGGAATCATAAAACTCAGAGAGCCTTCCTGTCACCTGACATTTTTTTTTAACTGTTTATTTGCTTGTACTGCTTTCCATCAATTGTGCATCAAACTCTCTATTCCTGTATAAATGTGCTTGTCTTCAGATATTATGTTATGTCATGCCTGATGAAGGGACCTAGCAGTCCCAAAAGCTTGCAATCTGTCATTTTTTGTTAGCCATTAAAAAAAGTTTCAACTACTGAGTACTCTCAATCTTTTCGGTGCATTTTAAGTCACTCGCCTTTTCCACCTAGCCATTTCCCAAGATTCTAAATCTGACTGGAATTTGTCCAGGCGTGAAGTAGTACTGTATATACACACCCTCTACTTACAACACTGTCTTATTACAGTTTGACATTCACATGGTGAAAAATAAGGCTAATGGGCAAGGAGGTTGGAGAGAGTAAAAGGTTATCATTATTTACAAAGCATAGGACACTCAACATATGACAAATATAAAAGGAAGATCTCAAATCTAATTTCTGTGTACTCCATTATTGTTATAGATAAGCACAGATTCAATTGTATGATATTTACAAACAACAATACAAAGCAACTCTTTCTTTCCCCACAAGCTACTATAATAGAGATCAGTGTTTATATAACATCTCATGAAATGTTGCCATAATATAACCTTAATCACGTCCTCCTACCCACATTAAAAAACACACACCATGAAGGTCACTGCACTGCAAGAAATAATAGCATGGTTCCACTCAATAAATATCATCATATAGTAAAATAAATCAGTATATGTAGAACACATTATTTTAGAAGACACACTTAATCCTTAAAGAGGACCTTTCATGGGTTTGGGCACATGCAGTTCTGTATACTGCTGGAAAGCCAACAGTGCGCTGAATTCAGTGCACTGTAGGCTTTCCCGATCTGTGCCCGGGTAAAGAGCTATCAGTAATGGTACAGTAGCTCTTTACAGTTAGAAGGGCATTCCTGACAGTCAGTCAGGTACATCCTTCTCCACAGCAGCACCTATCGTGCTGTACAGTAGCGGAGAGGAACGCCCCTGCTCACACTGTACAGCGTGATAGGCGCTGCTGTGGAGAAGGATGTACCTGACTGACTGTCAGGAATGCCCTTCTGACTGTAAAGAGCTACGGGACCGGGACCGAAAGCTCTTTACCTGGGGCACTTTCCAGCAGTATATAGAACTGCCTGTGCCCAAACCCATGAAAGGTCCTCTTTAACTCATGGAGGTATCTGAATGTAAAGAAAATCAACCTCCAGCATGTGTGCCATTCTTTGGTATGGCAAATTTTCCCTCTACATTCTGCACTTTATAACTGATGATCATCCGTTTGCCCCTGGGACCTGAAAACAGCTATCCCATCCATAATTTAGCAAGGGGGGAGGGAGAATTGCAGGGCAGGAGGACCATGTGACTGTACACGTCACTCTTCTTCTACTAACACACCTGCATTAATTTGAAGCATGTTATCATAGAGGAGGCTGAGTGATGTGTACAGTCACATGGTCTTCCCCCCGCCAAGTTATGGATGGGATTGGTGTCTGCAGTGTACGGGGGGGGGGGGGGGGGGGGGGGGGGGGGGGGGTGGGGGGGGGGGGGGGGGGGGGGGGAGAGATAAAGAAATACAGATCACTTGGGGCATTAACCTGTATATAGAGGTAAACAATGGGGTATCATATTGTGTATATGCCCCATTGTTGAATAAGACATATTATGTGTAGGGGACAATAATGTGGCATCATATGGTGTATAATGGCCAACAACGGGGCACTGTCATGTACAGGCAGTCCTAGCATGTGATATGGGTAGTCAGGCGTTAATTCACTCTATTCACTGAATCTTGTACTCGCACAGCCAAAAAAAGCTGAAGAGTTACAGTTCTTCATACAATACAGTTCCGGTACTATAGAACTTAGAAAAATGAAGACTACCAGCACCAGGCTTTGCTGGTTCAACAGTGTGGCCCAGTTCTCTTGGTGTCAGTAGCTTTGTATAATATTAGGACTTTGTTCAGATGCCCATCCCCTTTGTTCATGAGTCCCATCCACTTTAGATGTGTTAAAATGTTACTTCTTTGTCATAAAAAAATCTGTGGAAAAGCTGTATTTTCAAAAATGCTCAGGTTTTAAAAATGCAGCATGTGAATTTTACATGCGGACACGCTTGCGGATTCTCTATAGATTTAATAGCGGCAGAAAAACTGCAAAGAAAAAAAGCAGCAAAAAAAAAAAACAACATTGAAAAATGCTGGGAAAAAAAACTCAGTTTTTTTTTTTTTTTTTTTTTTTTTTTAAAGCTGTGGTCCTCAAAGTGGGGCTTTAGCCTAAAAGGTTATTCGCATCTCAACAAATCATTACCACGGTGGAAATAGCTGCTTACAAGCCCCAACCCTTCAGGTGGGACTTTGGGAAACTCAATAGAGCAACTGGTGAATAGAAGCTTTGGGAGCACTTGTTCCCATCATGGCAATGATTTGCTAACAGTGGAGTAAGCCCTTTATGAAACAGGCCTCAAAGTAGAAAAACTATTTGTAGTTACTATAAAAGAGAATCGGGGGGAGTTAAAATTTAGATCGGGAGGTCTTAAAATTGCAGCAGTGAAACCTCTCCAAAGGACCACGTTTTATTTTGGAAAGGCCTGCCAAAAGTTCAGCCCAGTGAAATCTGTAACTCCACATAGAAAAGACTGTCGAAACTTTATCAATGTTGGCTTTAAATCCTCAGTAAAACAGGAAAAAAATCAAACTTCCAGAAGGTGAAAGTAGTCTGCATTGAACAGAAAGGAATATAGGTTACATGATTGTCTGAGCAGATAACCTAGTAGCATAGATCCATAAATGTAATGTAGGTCACTGCCTGCAGAGACAGCTGTACATCGAAGAGTAGATCGATACAGTACTAAGCAGGTCCTTCCGTGACAAGAACGAACACCATTGTTAATAAAAGCTATAATATGTAGCACTGCTCTATATACAGTACATGCATTGTAAGAGTCTTGTCTTACCGTACAGCAATCATCTATAGCGCAAAAAAAAACCATTACACTTTTTTCAGTACAGAATAAAAAGGATGACTATAGTTAACACTTGTATACTACAAAATGCTCATCTAGTGAATAGGTCACAGAGTCCGGGCCACGTGTGCAATAGTTCTTTCTTACAGTACTGGTTGTTTTCTGTTATACAAGAGGTGATAGGGAGAGGTAACATGGAACACTCTCTGCTCATATATGGTATGTTTTGCACCATTAACGGTAAGGCACAGCTCAATTTTAAGGTCCACAAGTCACGTATGAATGGCATCCGTATTTTTCGCTTACTTTATACGTACCTATTCATTTCAATGTCTTTATTCAGATGTCCGATGTCAGTCTGTGTGTCCATGTAAAAAAAAAAAAAAAAAACGAAAAAAAAACACAAAACAAAACGGATGACCATCCATTTTTCATGAACCCAAAGACATTTAAAATATTCAGGAAAAAATATATATTGATCTGCATTGGATCTATCATGGACAGCACATCATCCGCAAAAGAGTAGGGTGCTGTCCGTGAAAAGCATGGACTGCAGATGACAGCAACGGGCTGTAATAACTGTGACCATAATCCAATGACTTTATGACTGCTATACTCAATCTTGCATTGTGACACTCACTGATTTTTTTCTTTCACCATACTACATAGTACATTAGTTTTAGTCTGGTTAAGAGATAGGAAATGTATTACTAGGTAGTGTTATTTCTGTTCAGCTTCTATTTAAATATTATCCATAACACAGAACAAAATGTAAGACTCACGCTTAATCACTAACAAGTGTCACCATTATCATAACTCTGTGTACAACCTTAAAAATGATCAAGTGACACAAGCCAAATAAGAGTGAGATAGGGTGGTTGTTAAACTCTTTTAGGCTAAGGCCCCAATTAGCAGGCCGTAGACAGAAAAAGCACTGCAAGAAAAACCGCGGTAGCAACACATCACGGTTTTTCCTACAGAGAGTCCACAGAGGTTTCCTCTGCAGACATTCTGCTTCCATTATACCTATAGGGAAATCAACGGCGTTTCCATAGGTGTAATTGACATGCTGCGTATTTTTCTGTAATGTGTGGTTGGGATTCACTAGAATCCCATCCACTTTGCAGGGACTGTAAAACTCTACTTTTTTGCTGCGGTGTTTATGCCACTTGGGGCCCTGGCCTTACAAAATGACTAAGTGTTGGGAAAGGTTCACCAGCAGTTACATTCAGACTGAACATGGCCAAGCAGTCCCTGACATGAGTTACAAGTGCCAAAAACAACATGGAGTTGCGATGGAGCCCAGGAGAGGGGAGTATTGTCATTTTTTATGTTTGCTCAACTCCCCTGCTTCACATTGTCAATCCTCAACCCTCTATCTGTAAGAGAATTGGTAGCCATGATTCAATTTGACTATTACATGGAATTTGCATTGGCCTACCAATCCCCCCCCCTGCTGTAACCTTGAAAACTGTAATAAAAAATACATGTTAGCAATAAATAAGATAATATTACCTAACCACATGCTGCTAACACTATATAGTCGCATGACCAACATTGTGGAACACTTTGTAGAACAGGGCTCTCTTCGAAGCATTCACTTGAATTGACAGGTCTGCATACCAGGCAATAATCAAGATATTCCTTGTGTGTTAGGTCTGATTCACACTGACATATGAAAAACTGCATCAGCAATGTTAAATTCCTCATAAGTATTGTAAGTTCTAATGTGAGAGACTGATTCGGAAACAAATGTACATGTTGTGATTTATTTTCTGAGTGTGTATAAAATGTGTTTTTTTGGGTGTGAAATGCAGTATACAAATTATTGTGTTTCCAGGTGCAGTTTGTTGTAGACAAAAACAGGACACATATCATGTGAATAAGGTGTTAAAGAGGATTTAACCTTAAGAAAAGTCATACATTGAAGACTGGGGGTCTGGGTGTCAGGTGTTTGAAGAGACTAGTGTTTGGTTGAGCACTGAGGTCACTTGCCTAAAAGCCAAAAACACAGCACAATATACTGTACAGCGGCTGTGCTTGGTTTTACATCATGAGCTGCTTACAGACCAGGTAACAAAGGAACAGAACGTCCACTTCAAAACAGCAGATCAGCATGGGTTTGAGTTTAGATCTTTGATGCTCTATCTTAAAGGGATTGTCCAGTTTCAGACAAATATTGATAGAAAATATTTTCTGTATCAATTCCTCAGTTTTCTAGATCTTTGCTTGCTGTCATTCATTCTACTTACTTTGTCTATAATAGTGATGCTATAGGATGCACACATAAACAAGCATTCAAGATATAATCTCTGTCATAATAAGACAATCAATATATTCTGGATACATTATATTATTACACAGTTGTAATGGTAATCACCTATTACGAAAAATAACAGATAGAAATATCCCAATGAAACACAGTTATAGGTTAGAGAGTTAAGTGATGACCCAACAATATTCACTAAAGTACTACTCCTAGTGGTATAGGACCAAAAATCAAGGTATCATAAACAAGCTTCAAGCTAACAAGTTTACATAAGTATGCATATCCATAATGAAGACATAAGACACAGGCCCAGGTGCACACCGGCGGCACACCCCAACGTACGTATCGGGAACCCTTCTTCCGGGGGTGGTTGGTGTAAGGGGCTGTGTAAAATGTGGTCAGGTCATATGAAAGAGTGGGCTCAGTGCCATCTATAATATTTCCAGAGATATCACTGTGTGAACAAAATTGGGATTAGGATATTTTTGTGTAGCTGCACAATATTGACGATGTAAATATCCCAGGCCCAACCAGTTATGTCTATGGTATAATAATGTAATAATAATATAGATAGCACAGTAAATGTCATAAGAAGAGAATCTCGTCCTGTGACTATGCCTTCATCGCAAGTAACACTAGCTATGGACTGTGAACAAATAACATGGTGGGTGCCAGGCAGTGCGCCACCATGTTCTCTGCAAACTGTGCAATATACTTTTAGTAATAAGTTGTGCTTAGCAGCAGCAAGACCCTTGTACCTGCGCGCTACATTACAGAGTCTGCAGTGAGAAGGCCAGTGTGACCTGACTCTAAGCGCACCATAGTATTAAATAGTTTCAAAATTAGTAATAGGATTATTTCCTTCTCCAAGGTATTGAAACAGCATTGAAAATTTGATGCATTATATAACCCTACTATGGCCTTCCAAACTATACAGTAATTTGGTTTATATTCCTAGCAATCCAAACCGTACATTCATTTCTAACAAATAAATTATAATACTGGAAGCTACCGCAGAAGATAAATGTAGCTCCAAATGTAACAAATTTGCAATCTGGTAGATGAAAGCTAAACCAGATACGTGTAAGGCACATAACATTAACATAAGGAAGCATGCTGCCCACCCACATTGCTTTAAATAAGCTAACAACGAACAGTATATTTAGAAAGATTCTGTTCTAACACATTAATGGCACATCACACTGGCTTCCTTGCAAATGTAGCAACCTCTAATACAAGGTCTAATAAAAGATCTCTAGAACAAGTTCATGTGCTAAATCACATCATGGATTAACGCTAACGGACACGGAAAAAAAAAAATAAAATCCCAACACATGAAGAACTTGTTCTTGTAGAGTATTAGCTATAATTAATGCTACAAGGAATGAAGAGAATGACATTAGTTTACAGCTGCTGGTCATGTAAGGTTCAAAGCAGGGCAAGCTACCGGATCATTAAAATTAGTCAGGATAAGGAGGATTAAGGAATGTCTAAGAATCTACATCCTTAGGCCTCCTGCACACGACTGCGGTGGTTTTTATGGTCCGAACCCCCCCCCCCCCCCCCAAAAAAAAAAAAACAAAAAAACCCATGTCAGTAAGTCATCTGTAATTACAGATCCACAAAAATACTTGTATGCCACAAATATGGCAATGAATAGGGCATGCTTCACAATTTGCATTCTTGAGTTCTGACAAGAAGCTGGCCATAATCATGTACAGAAAATAGAATAAAAATCTGTAAAATCAGAATAAAAAATTAAAAAAATAAAATTTCTCATAAAGAAAATTTTTAAAAAAGGCAATTCATTCCTTTTATAGTTTTTCCCTAATCTGATGGCTGCCTTCCTAAGTAAATCCATCCTACACTTATCTTGCTTTATTCAGATATCCATTTTCTGACCAATTTGCCACTTGGCTTTGAAGGATGTCATCTTGGACACCAGTGCCCACAAGAAAAAGAGGTCAACAAGTCATGTTTGCAACAATCTGTATCCTAGACTCGACTTTCTGCAGATATTCCACACAAACTGGCCATTTTATCCATAGCACTAAAACCACCTAATACTACACCCCTTGTACTGCCGTAACAGTTACAACCATTTAAGCATTAACTCAATAAGATCTCCAAATGTGTTCTGTGGTATCTTACACCAGGAGGTTTGCAGCAGTTCCTTTTATCTCTTCATGTTGCAAGAAGGGACCTCCATGAATATAGCCTGCTTTTTCAGCATAGCCCACAAATGCTCAACCAGATTAAAGGGGTTTTCTGGCCAAAAATGTTTGTTTTTGTTTTAAAAATGGTCTTAGTGCTATTAATGGGTTAATAAATGCACCCATATACCTTTATCAGTGTGTATAGTGATTTCTGAGTGCCTCTGGAAGCTCCTGGAATCTCCTGCATTTGCTAACTCTGTTCAGCTTCCTGCTTTGTAACTTCCACAGTAGCTCCCTCTCCCCTTCCTCTCTCCCTCCCATACACCTCTATCCTTTCTCTCTAGCTATACTGCCTACTACTATCCCTTCCTTACCTACTCAGCCCAACCCCCAACCCCATTGTATACTTACCTCTCTTCCTTCCAGTCTTCCTTCTGCAGGACAGCCCATCCTTTTCCAATTCTGCCGGTGTGTGCTATAGTCCCGGCTCTGCTTTGTGTTCTGCAGCCAATGACCCACCTCTATTGCGCAGGTGTGTGAGCTACGCAGTAGACGTGGATTATCAGCTGTAGAGCACAGAGCAGCACTAGGACAATAGCCCACGCCGGCAGTCAGAAAAGAGGGAGAGCCAACTGGCAGGAAGAAGCCTGGAAGAAGATTGGCAAGTATGATAGAGTGGTTGGGAAGGGAATAAATATACATTTTTTTATAAATTATGTTATTTAGAAAATAGGCAGGGGGAGGGGGGATGTTTAGATTAGTGAAGGGATTAGTTTTTATCCCGGACAACCCCTTCAAGATATGGGAAATTTGGATGCTAATTTAACTTTAACTTCATCTCAATCCTCATTCTATTGATAATGCACCTTGCTTATGCTGAAAGTGGCCACTGCCATAAAGAGGTGTACTTGGTCTGCGATGTAAGTTTAGATAATTAGTACTCGTCAAAGTGAGGACCCAATGTTTCCCAAAATAACCAATGTCTATAGCTGAGGTAGGCAATTTTTTTTGCATGGTGTATAAAAAAAAAAATAAAAAAAAAAAAAATTTATATAGTCCAAAACGGTAGCGTTTATTTTCACTGAAAAAGGTAGTGCAGCAACAAAGGGAAACTATACAAAAATAAATACGTGCCCGGCTAGGCTCTAACTAAACATAGAAAAGGTTACCTCACCTAGAATAACAGAAATCAAAAGCCAGTAGAATCACTCAGGACACAGCTCCAAAAATAGGACCTCCTTCTTTGGATTTCCAGCCAAGGTCTGCTGCTAGAGCTGGCTTCTTAAGCCTCCTTGACGAGGGGACTCTCAACAGCTGAGTCGCTGCCGGAACATCCCCAAAGTGTGGACTGGAGGGGGGGTGGAATGACAGGTCCCACTACCAACCTACCTGCCATTGCTAAAAATCCAGCCCAGTAACCGGAACTTTGAAATAACACTCAGCAGACAGAATTATCTGCTGAGAACCAGTCTTTCTTTAGTAATCTGGGTGAGATATACACCCCCTCCATTACCTGACCGGTCATCGTCTTACAGTATATACAGTACAGACCAAAAGTTTGGACCCACCTTCTCATTCAAAGAGTTTTCTGTATTTTCATGACTATGAAAATTGTAGATTCACACTGAAGGCATCAAAACTATGAATTAACACATGGAACTGTATATTACAAACAAAAAAGTGTGAAACAACTGAAAATATGCCTAATATTCTAGGTTCTTCAAAGTAGCCACCTTTTGCTTTGAATACTGCTGTGCACACTCTTGGCATTCTCTTGATGAACTTCAAGAGGTAGTCACCTGAAATGGTCTTCCAACAGTCTTGAAGGAGTTCCCAGAGATGCTTAGCACTTGTTGGCCCTTTGCCTTCACTCTGCGGTCCAGTTTCTTTGTAGCACTTGACAGTTTTTGCAACTGCACTTGGGAACACTTTCAAAGTTTTTCCAATTTTTCAGACTGACTGACCTTCATTTCTTAAAGTAATGATGGCCACTCGTTTTTTTTTCTTTACTTAGCTACTTTTTTCTTGCCATAATACAAATTCTAACAGTCTATTCAGTATGACTATCAGCTGTGTATCCACCTGACTTCTGCACAACACAACTGATGGTCCCAACCCCATTTATAAGGCAAGAAATCCCACTTATTAAACCTGACAAGGCACACCTGTGAAGTGAAAACCATTTCTGGTGACTACCTCTTGAAGCTCATCAAGAGAATGCCAAGAGTGTGCAAAGCAGGAATCAAAGCAAAAGGTGGCTACTTTGAAGAACCTCAAATATAAGACATATTTTCAGTTGTTTCACAAGTTTTGTTAAGTATATAATTCCACATGTGTTATTTCATAGTTTTGATGCCTTCAGTGTGAATCTACAATTTTCATAGTCATGAAAATACAGAAGACAGGGTCACATGGTGGCTCAGTGGTTAGCACTGTAGTCTTGCAGCGCTGGAGTCCTGGTGTTCAAATCCCGCCAAGGGCAAAAAAACATCTTCAAGGAGTTTGTATGTTCTCCCCGTATTTGCATGGATTTCCATCCCATATTCCAAAAGACATACTGATAGGGAAAAATGTACATTGTGAGCTCTATGTGGGGCTCACAATCTATATTTAAAAAAAAAAAATTATATATATATATATATATATATATATATATATATATATATATATATATATATATATATATATATATATCCTATTAATATTATAAATGTGAAATGTTTGTGGGTTTGTGACTTTGGATGTTCGGATGTTTGGCGGTCAATCACGCAAAAACCGCTCCACTGATTTGGCTGAAATTTTCCACAAACATAGTCACTACACTCGATTGCGCAATAGGCTACTTTTTGTCACAATAGCGCACATACGTTTTTCCCAGGACCCCCACAAAATCCAAACTCACATCACTATCTCTGCAATCTCACACACTTTGGACCCCGATTTGGCTGAAATTTTCCACAAAGTCCCTACACTCGATTGCGCAATAGGCTACTTTTCGTCACAATAGCGCACATACGTTTTTCCCAGGACCCCCACAAAACCCAAACTCACATCACTATCTCTGCAATCTCACACACTTTGGACCATAGCAAGCCACAAAATTCATATTACCCCCTACAGCAGAGGTCAGCAACCCCTGGCACACATGCCAAGAGTGGCACTCCTGCCATATTTCACTGGCATGCCAGCAGCACAGGACCTGCAAGAGTTAAATGAAGTCTCTGCTACAGCTGAGGCATAACGACACTCCCCTTTGAGAGGGGTGCAGGAAACCCAGGGGGTGGAGCTTAATCGCTCAGGTCTCTGCCTGCCTGCTATAGTGATAGCTCCTGCCGAAGCTGCTAGCGAACTGAAAGTAAGAAACACACAGCTCCCTTCCTTTACTTCCTATTCTCATTAATGTCAGCCATTTGGGGTTATTAGTTTAGTGTTAGTAACTCCATGTGCCTCACATTAATAGGAATACCCCCCCATCATGTCCCTCATATTAACCCCTGTGTGCCTCATATAAAAGTTACTAATATGTGAGACATGGAGGGACTAATAAAAGACCTCAGTAATGAAGATACTTAATTATTACCTCCAAGTCTCTCACATATCAGTAACTAGAGATGAGCGAGTACTGTTCGGATCAGCCGATCACAACAGCACGCGCCATAGAAATGAATGGATGCACTGGGTACTTCCGCTTGGACGTAGCCAGCGCGCTTAACCCCCCGCGTGCCGGCTACGTCCATTCATTTCTATGCGAGCGTGCTGTTCGGATCGGCTGATGCCAACAGTACTCGCTCATCTCTATCAGTAACTCTTACACAGGGGTTAATGTGAGGGACATGATGGGGTTAATTGCTATTAATAAGAGGCGCATGGAGTTACTAAACTGTCATGCACAGGGCCAGACTTTATGTGGCTTGCTCAAGAGTATCCTGTGCCCAAAACTTACATGTACTGACGCAAAATAACAACTCATACAAGGTCATATATCAAAGTACTTCCTGATTACAAGTTTCTTGGGCCGCAAGAACTCTCCGTGCATTACCCTTTCAAGAACGTGAGTCATACCATTCTTTGATATATTTTGCAAGTTGAACCTAAATTTCCCTTCCCCCCCCCTTGTTTCCTTTTGATATGGCATATATCAAAGTATATTAACCTGAAATACCTCTGTCCCAAAGACACTATATACAGTTTATACCAACACCGTATAGCGGCTGAAATACAAATTACATTCAACACAAAAGTCTCATGTGTTCTCAGAATTACAGCAAAAACAAGATACAAAGTTACATTTCATATCCCATACCTTATACACAGTACGAAAACCTTACCCGCGCCTGTATATACCCACTACTACAATCACCGCAGACGAAGTCGCGGGTACCAGCTAATAAATTATATATATATATATATATATATATATATATATATATATATATATATATATATACACACACACACTCACCGGCCACTTTATTAGGTACACCATGCTAGTAACGGGTTGGACCCCCTTTTGCCTTCAGAACTGCCTCAATTCTTCGTGGCATAGATTCAACAAGGTGCTGGAAGCATTCCTCAGAGATTTTGGTCCATATTGACATGATGGCATCACACAGTTGCCGCAGATTTGTCGGCTGCACATCCATGATGCGAATCTCCCGTTCCACCACATCCCAAAGATGCTCTATTGGATTGAGATCTGGTGACTGTGGAGGCCATTGGAGTACAGTGAACTCATTGTCATGTTCAAGAAACCAGTCTGAGATGATTCCAGCTTTATGACATGGCGCATTATCCTGCTGAAAGTAGCCATCAGATGTTGGGTACATTGTGGTCATAAAGGGATGGACATGGTCAGCAACAATACTCAGGTAGGCTTTGGCGTTGCAACGATGCTCAATTGGTACCAAGGGGCCCAAAGAGTGCCAAGAAAATATTCCCCACACCATGACACCACCACCACCAGCCTGAACCGTTGATACAAGGCAGGATGGATCCATGCTTTCATGTTGTTGACGCCAAATTCTGACCCTACCATCCGAATGTCGCAGCAGAAATCGAGACTCATCAGACCAGGCAACGTTTTTCCAATCTTCAATTGTCCAATTTCGATGAGCTTGTGCAAATTGTAGCCTCAGTTTCCTGTTCTTAGCTGAAAGGAGTGGCACCCGGTGTGGTCTTCTGCTGCTGTAGCCCATCTGCCTCAAAGTTCGATGTACTGTGCGTTCAGAGATGCTCTTCTGGCTACCTTGGTTGTAATGGGTGGTTATTTGAGTCACTGTTGCCTTTCTATCAGCTCGAACCAGTCTGGCCATTCTCCTCTGACCTCTGGCATCAACAACGCATTTCCGCCCACAGAACTGCCGCTCACTGGATGTTTTTTCTTTTTCGGACCATTCTCTGTAAACCCTAGAGATGGTTGTGCGTGAAAATCCCAGTAGATCAGCAGTTTCTGAAATACTCAGACCAGCCCTTCTGGCACCTACAACCATGCCACGTTCAAAGGCACTCAAATCCCCTTTCTTCCCCATACTGATGCTCGGTTTGAACTGCAGGAGATTGTCTTGACCATGTATATATATGGTTTTCTTCAGCGGCAGGAGCGTGACAATACTGCAGGCCCCGGCAGCTAAGACACTCCCCGGCATCCGCCGGTCTATTACAGCAGATGCCGGGGACTGTCTTAGCTGCCGGGGCCTGCAGATTGCCACGCTCCTGCCGCTGAAGAAAGCCAGCGGTGGCAGTAGCGCGGCCATGCTGCAAATCCGCTCCTCCTCCACAGGTACTGGCAGTCAGTTAGCCCCAGGGCCGGTCCCAACTGGCCCCATACCTTTAGTGATGCAGGCCGGCTCCTGCACGGCGAGGCCGCAGGAGCCGACCTGTTCCGATGACAGCTGGGAGCCTAATGAAGGCTCCCAGGCCTGTCATAGATATATATTACTATCGCGGCTGGTCTATGACACTCCGCGATAGTAATGTATAGAATCTCCCATAGACGGCAATACACTTGTATTGCCGTCTATGGGACTTGCAATCAAATGATTGCAGGTTCAAGCCCCCTAGGCGGGGATAATAAAATAGTTAAAAAAACAAAAAAAAAACAAAAAAAAACACACTTATAAAAAATATAATAAAAAATAAAATAAATAAAAGTTCACCTCCTTTCCCTAGAATACATATAAAAGTATAACATTACTGTGAAACATACACATTAGGTATCCCGGTGTCTGAAAATGCCCGGTCTACTAATAGTTTTATGTACAGTGAACGTCAAAATCAAAAGTGCTAAACTGCCGGGTTTTTCTCTCTGTTTTGCCTCTGAATTAAATAAAAGGTGATCTAAGCAATAAAAATTTCCCAAAATGGTATATCTAAAAAGTACACCTGGCCCCACAAAAAAACCGCCCTATACATCCCCATACAGCTGCAGGGTCACCTGTCAATGTGGCCTTGCAGCTGTTCCAAAACTACAACTCCCATATATTAAATATTTCACCATTTTTTGCCTGAAAATTTTTTTCCCCTATTTTTCTCCTCTAAAACCTGGGTGCTTCTTATAGTCCAGTGCGTCTTATAGTCCGAAAAATACGATATATATATATATATATATATATATATATATATATATATATATATTTATTATAATACAGAAAACTCTTTGAGAAGGTGTGTCCAAACTTTTGGTCTGTACTGTGTACATAATATATATATATATATATATATATATATATATATATATATATATATATGTATATGTATATTTAAAAGCTGACAAAGTAGTGCACCATGCTGCATCCCTGAAATGCACTGCACTTCCCCAAACAGAGGACTACTGTACCCTTTTTACCCTTACATGTGTAAGGAACGAAGGGGATGCAACAGGACTGTGTGAGGAATGAAGAGGTGCAGACTGCAGCAGTATCACCCGTACAGCCAGTACTGTGAAGAGGAAGGAGGCATTGCTGAGATCCTGAGAGATTGCTTTACATATTTTTAGGAGCAAGGTAATGGAGACATGAAGGTAGGAAGTGTGGAATACTTCTGTTATCTTCACTCTCAAATCATGCCCCTGCCAATCTTAGGGTGCATTCACACTGAATAAACGCTAGCTTATTTTGTAGAGTAAAATTACACTTGTAAATTTTGCTATCCCATTGACTTCAATGATATTTTTTTACAAGTGTAAAAATACGCCTGTAAAAAATACGCCTGTAAAATGTCATTGAAGTCAATGGGATAGCAAAATTTACAAGTGTAATTTTACTCTACAAAATAAGCTAGCGTTTACTCAGTGTGAATGCACCCTAAAACTGATAGTATATCTTATTATTAAATCTTAAAAAGTAAAATTGTTAATATATTTTGAACTGTGCAATGGATATAAGAGGTACTTTGCATTGTCACAGAGTAGAAAGGAAGATCTGGATTTCCAAAATATCCTAAATGTATAGCAAAAAATTCAAAATTTTTATTTTTACTCTCCAACAATATAACAAATATGCTTATGTTCTCCTTTATGTTTTATGAAGCTTCGGAGCAGGAGTATTTTCGACTAAGCAGTTACTGTATATTTAAAGTTTCCCAACCTTTTCCTTCCTGCATGTCTCTGGTTCATAAAACTGAAAATTGAGAATTGATTTAGTGTGTTTGTTTGTGGCTTGTGTCACCGTTGTAACGTTCAGTTCTATTTTCAGGTAGGCGGCTTTACAAGATCGATTACAGAGACACTTTCAATAACACTAAGGAACTGAAGAAAATAAAGAAAAAAGTGCTTATAAACAACATTTGTGATATTTTTGACAAGATGAGAACTTATTTCTCAATAGCATGCTTTGCCTTCAAGATATCATTTATTTACTTAAAATCTCAGTTATGACCTGAGCAACAAAATAATCACTGCATAGCCGAATACTCTAATGTAAATGTTATTACTCTAAAGTAAAGTGAAATTTACAGCCCGTTTTTGGGGTGGTGGGAGGAGTGTATAGTGTTTGTGGAGGATCAGGATGAATGGATTTAGTCTATATAGAGGACATCCTGATTTACTGGCTAGTAGCAACAGACCAGCTTTGGAAGTCCATCAATGTTTTACAGCAATGACGTTAATCTGAAATTGACAGAAACCATTCATCTACATAAAATTACCCGGACATCCATGTAAAATGGTTTGGCCATTTTGATTGAACGCTCTGGTCACATTACCACCACAAATAGTCATCTGCGTTGGAACAGTCGTTCTCAGTGTACATGTCTAGGACCATCATAATGGTCATGCCTCTTGCTTGAAATTTCAAGGAATTATGAGGGTCCAACCGTCCCCAAGAGGTGGCGACTGGGAGACTCCTCCTACAGAAAGAGGCAAGCTGGCTATACAAGATAGATATGGTGGCTATGTATTATATGTAAACGCACTACAATCATTAAATACGTAATACTATTCTTAGATACACCAAAACGATCCCACTGAAGGCTGGAACCACCAAAATATTGTAAAAATATCAAAAGAGCTTTATTGAAAATAAATAAAATATTACATGTATACATAAAGAGAAAGGGGAAATAGTACATTCATAAAACATGAACAAATGTAAGGAAACAAAGCATAAAAGAAAGTAATGCAGAGCACGGGCAAACAAACATATACCGTATTTTTCGGACTATAAGACGCACTGGACTATAAGACGCACGGTTTTAGAGGAGGAAAATAGGGGGAAAAAATTTTGAAACAAAAAATGGTAAAATATTTAATATATGGGAGTTGTAGTTTTGCAACAGCTGCAAGGCCACATTGACAGGTGACCCTGCAGCTGTACGGGGACGCATAGAGTGTTTTTTTTTTTTTTTTTGCGGGGCCAGATGTACTTTTTAGTTATACCATTTTGGGGAATATCTATTGCTTAGATCACCTTGTATTGAAAAAAAAAACCCGGCGGTTTATGATATATAATTTTCTACTGTTATATATATTCTAGGGAAAGGAGTGATTTAGAACTTTTATTTCATATTTTTAAAGCTTTTTTTTTTAAACTATTTTATTCCCCCCCGGGGGCTTGAACCTGCGGTCACTTGATTGCAAGTCCCATAGACGACAATACAAGTGTATTGCCGTCTATGGGACATTCTGTATATTAGTATTACGGCTGGTCATAGACCCAGCCGCAATACTAATATAGCAGTGACAGGCCTGGGAGCCTTCATTAGGCTCCCGGCTGTCACCCGAACAGGTCAGCACCTGCGATATCGCCGCGCAGGAGCCGGCCTGCAACTTCACAGGTATGGGGCCGGTGGGGAATCCAGACCCGGCATCCACTGTACTAGAGAGGCGGATGCCGGCGAGGGATAGACGCCCGCACAGGTGCCGGGGCCTGAGACATTGCTACGCTCCTCTGCCCTGCATGAAGCCAGTGGCGGGGGGATGGAGGAGCGGAATAGCATCGCCCCTGCCACTGCTGGCTTCATGCAGGGCAGAGAAGCGCAGCGATGTCTCAGGCCCCGGCACCTGCATCTATCTCTTGCCGGCATCCGCCTCTCTATTACAGCGGATGCCAGGCAACACATTCGGACTATAAGACGCACCCTTCTTTTCCCCCAAAATTTTTGGGGAAAAAAGTGCGTCTTATAGTCCGAAAAATACGGTAAGTGATGATAAATCTGTGATACAAAACATAAACACCAAAGAATAATATATAAAGTATAACCCTAAATGGCTAAGTGAAATACCAATGGTGGTAAAGAAATATGACACAGATGAAAAAATAAATTATATATTAAAATAAAGCCCCTACATATTCAAATACTGAATGTGGATAATGCAGATACCTTACCAATTGTAAATGCGCCCCGACGTGCATTTCCCAAATCGGCTTCGTCAGGGGGTGAGGCTCATGACAAACAGATGAAATATATATAGGAGAGGATATCAACACACTATTGAATGCAGCTGTGATGTTACGGCCCACGCTAAGATGGAGAAACCGGAACGCTGCCATGATATCTAAAACACGCATGCGTCAGAATACAATATGGCTACATCTTTATTTATCTTTAACTGGTTCTTCTTGTTCTTGCAACAGAACTGAGAAAGATGAAATAACGTAAAAAAAGTAGTGAGCCTCTGTACAGACTGTATGTGCGTAAATAAGTAGTATGTGCATATATATCACACCTAAATACACATTATTGGCCTTCTTCTTAATAAAGAAATGAGATGGAGAAGGAGGACATTTCTCTTTTCTTTAGAAATCAGAGCCAAATAATTTATGTGGAATCAGAATAATCATTTTAAATGGCTTTGACCCAGGAAAATTCTGCCACTTCATCGAAAAGTGTTGTGTTTTGTAGCAGACGCAGAGACAATGCTCATCTCATTTGTACATAAAGCTTAGGACATTCTGCTCTGGTGACATTGTCATCTCCATTGACTACAGCTCTGTTGCAAGACCTGTCTGGATAAACAAATATCTTACATTGCGTAGAGCTTTAGCTGGTAATTTCACACGTTGTTCATGTACAGAACCTGACTAAACATCCATTCCATATATAGGATTTGAACATGCAGACACTTAAATGGGATTGATCCTGTTTTATTAAATAATTTAATATAATGTAATAAAAAAAATAATTCATATATATTGGTCTGTGGGTCCTATGCAAATGACCAGACTCCCCAGAGGGGTTTTGTCAGGCCTTTCCTACTTTATTAGTCCTCACATGCTTAGTAGCTACATAGGAGCGCCAGGTTCTTGTTGGTTATCACAAGATCATGTACTCTGAATCTGGGAACAGCATTATTACAGATCTGTTCTTTTTTTATTATGAAAATGTGAATTCTTAATAAATCATTACAACAGTCAAAGCTGTAATATATGCATTTTCTGATATGTACTGCACAATTTAGGTTTAAAACATAATATTATAGCTGCCTGCAGTCACCCCTAGAGGGAGCTTAGGAAATTGCTGCATATGGAGTTCAACTCCTAAATGCCCTCTAGTGGTTGCTACAGGGAACAAGAATATTATGCACTTCCTTTGTGCAGAGGATTTAAAGTTCTGCATGCGAAAAAATAAAAGTTCTACTAGAAATTCATTAGCACCGAATGTCAAACCTATTTAGATTAAAAACACATTTAACAGATGAACATTTACTGATCTGGGAATTAAGACTAAATTATAAAATATTCTAAGATAATAAATGAACCACTGAGATGAAAATAGAGAACCACATTAGAACAAGTGAAAAGACGTATTCAGATGGATGCCGATTCATGCGCAGTGAGGTACTACCGAGAAGAGATTCCCTGACAACAGTACCCAGGGCTCTGCAATGCTATACATGCCTGGACTGTCTCTATACAACAACCCATACACATCCTGCCTGATACTGAAACTAACCTAATGATATCTTAATAATACAGGTGGGAATTCATATGGAAAATATGGTTTCAATAGAGTTTTCCTTTATCACTAATGGTGTCTCCATATCCTCTATCATCATAAAAAATACAGCATACAACATGACAAACCAAGATGATAGTACAAGACACAGCAAAGTCCAAAAACACAAGTTCCGCTCTTTCTGTACACCAATTGCAAAAATGAATTTGAAAAATGTTTGGTTGGAGACTATAAGGCAACTGCATCATATGCCATGTCATAATCTGCAGTCAAAACCCATTAATAACCAATGTAGATGGATCAGACACTGTGACATGGCTTTCATTATGAACAAATTATATATATATATATATATATATATATATATATATATATATATATATATATATATATATATATATCCAAAGTAAGGCCCAGTTCACATCTGCATTCGGGTCATTCCATTTCCCTATTCACATGAAATATGCGGAGAGAAAAGTCCTGCAAATCAGCTACGGATGAAACGTGCCAAAGTGATGAAGTACCTCGGTCAGATGCCAATAGCAGGTGCAGCCACTACGGTGACCTCCCTTACCCAGCAATATGGTACAGCCTTCCAAAACTTCTAATCTCTGTAGAACAACTGGTACAAGTAAGCCATTTAGTGGTGGCAGCTGACTTTATGCAGGCTCTTACCTGTAGTACTAACGCCCTATCTTGATATTGATGGGCTGTGCTGTTTAGTACAGCCATTTCCATAGTCTGTTTCTGGCTCCCTGAGTTAGTCAGGAGCTAGGATGAGAATATCCCTGAAATGCCTGAGATATGGTTCAGTTTTAAGTCATGGGATCAACACTGAAAATGACTGTTGATTTAAAAAAAAAAAAAAATATGAAAAATGAAAACAGGAATGAATGTGTCATGGATCTATGTTGTGCCCTACTTGTCATTATTGCAAAAGTTAGTTATCACAACAAAATGTGTCTCTCTCTGTAAGAAGCACAACATTATCAAGTCTAGACTGTAGTTCTACCCTGTGCTATACAGACAAAGCTGGGAGTATTAATAGTGGTTGAACAGATCACGGACTGAAAGAAATGGCACTTATTTGTAAAGGTCAAGCCTTGCAAACACATGGAAAGTTTCAGTTATATGCTAATATTAAACTGGGTTTCATGTATGACTCAGGATAGTAGCAATACAAAGCCATTAATAGATGTGGAACTAGACTTCAAAGAAAAAAGTCACAAAACCTACATATTCAAACACCTGAAAAGTTGAAAACCAATACCTGTACACAGGCTGCATTTCATGTGCTATTCCAATGACAGAGTTTTGTAGAAAGTTATCAAACTCCTCAAACAATTCCCTGATGTTGGTCTGGAACTTCAAATCCAAGTCTAGCTGAATGATTCGCGATATATCTATGAAAAAGGGAAAGAGAAAATAAGTTGATAAACAATAAATAGCACAGAAAGCTGAAGAATGAGCATGTCGCTTCTTTTTTCCGTTTTTTTTTTTTACCGCTTGCGAAAAAAAAAAAGAACTGACCGGCTCCCATTGATTTCAATGGGAGACATTTTTTTGGTCAGGATTTTGAGGTGGATTCCGCCTCAAAATTCTGGCCAAAAACCCCCGTCTGAACTCAGGCTAAGAGGCATTTCTCTCTGATAAAATATATTATAGAGTTTTATAGTTGCCAGTAACACTGATGTATGCAAAGTTTGATATAAGTACTTGTACTGTGTATATAGTTGTGCATAACCCTGCTCAGTGATAAGTAAAGAAGGCTTTCATGAATCTTGAATTAAAGGAACAGGTTGCATTGAACCTGCAGTCTGATACGTGGACAACATGTTATAGAGTCAAAGACGCTGAATAAATTGAAGTTTTCTTTTTTTCATTATAATTCCTTTTTAGTCTATTTTTGGGAGTCCAATAGGATTACAATAAGCAGGAATTAAAAATGTAGAAAAAAAAAATTCCTGCTGCAAGAAATTGCCAGTGTATTATCACAGAGTAATTTCATGCGGGTTGCTAGCATCGCCAAATGAAAACCTGCACCACAGCTAGATTTATGCTGCAGTTTTTTTTTTTTTTTCTCAAAGCAGTATGTGGATGACATTTGATGTTACTATAAATCATGGATGATTAGTTGTCGGCAAGACAGCAGCAGCTAATCCACTAGCCCCAGCTTATAAGGTAATGAGGCTGGAAGCGAAGAAGTGGTTTATGAGCCTGTGTACATGTCAAGAACATCCTTCTTCCCAGCAGCGCCTATCGCACTGTACAGTGTGAGCGGGGAGGAATGCCCCCTCCCTCTGCTCACAGTGCTCGATAGACGAGTATTATCAGGAGGGGAGGCGTTCCTCCCCAGTCTCAGAGCACAGCGCTACTGGCGCTGCTTATATAGAAGGACGGTCCTGACAGACTGTAAGGAACGCCCTTCTGACTGTAAAGAGCTATGGTACCGGGACCGAAAGCTGAATTCAGCGCACTGTCGGCTTTCCAGCAGTATATAGAACTGCCTGTGCTCCAAACCCATGAAAGGTCCACTTTAACTGAGGAGCAAAACATCTTTTCAACTTTGAAAGCAATTGTATCTCTGGATCTAGAATGTAATAGGTGTACCCTGCAATGGGTCCACTGCATGATAGATCTATTAACAAAAGTATTCTCCTTCTTTGTTTTATCAGTATGTATATTTGTGTCAGAGATATATGTACTACCAATTCCAATCCAGTCCTTGATTTACAATACAAACGAACCAATATGTAGTATTTTAGAGCAGTGGTCCCCAACTTTTTTTTTGCACAAGGGACTGGCTTCAAGCAAGACCATTTTTCCATGGCTCGGCGGGGTGGGGGTGAGGAAGGGGGGTTGGAGTTTAGTGCATACTTATTTAATTATGACAGAATTTGACTCAACTCGCCTTAGGTTCAGAATGAGTAGGAGCACCGGATGGGACACCAACGTTATATCTAGCTGCCCACTGGCATCCAGAACTCCTGACCCTCCAACTTGCAGAATATACAGCTAGAAGGAGAGGAAAGAAGGCTGGACACTTAAGACGTTGTTGTCCCTGCTCCTGTTTGAGCAAATTCTGCAAGTAGAGTAGCAGCACTGTACATTGAGCCTCAGTGTACAGCACTGCTACTTAGCAGTGCTATACATCAAACAGCGTTGTAGACCAGGTGATGCTGGGGGGACCTCAGTGTACAGCGCTGTAAACGAGGTCCCTGCCAGGAACCACAACACTGTGGCCGGATCGCCGCCCCGCCCCACATAATGTGCTCTGCCAATAGCTGCATCTACTGAGACCAGCCCCTGCCCAGCGGACCAGCAAAACAGCCCCAATGGTATGGTTCTGCTCCGCGGACCGGTGGTTGGGGACCTCTGTTTTAGAGCACTCTAAGTGCAATGAATGTTAGATTCCAGGTAATGTTTGGATTTATTAGGCTAGGTTCACACTTGCGCTGGACTCGATCATGACCCCTGGGGCATAAACCGCTAAGCAAGTGATAACACATGGAGACAATATTATTGCATTTTTACTTATTTAGCATCGTCAATAACAAATTGAGAAGATGCTGCAGCTTTAGAGGCATCAAACAGTGATCCTTCTGTATACTCAATGGAGAGAGACCGAAGCAAGACTAAGCATGTGTGTCCACCTTAACACATTTACTGAAGTGGATGAAGTCAAGACTATTCAAAGAAACAGCAGATGGCACTATTCTAACATTATTCCTGGAATATCTGGGAAAATAAACATTTTTTAATAAGTACATTTAACCTTCAATAATATTCTTCGCGGGACAATCCCTTTAACCAAAGTTGGAGAGCAGTCATTGAGAACACCGCAAACTCTTTCAAATACCAACAACGCTCTAGATAACATACATTCAGTAGAACTACAAGTAAGAGCTGAAATGATACAGTTAAAAATAATGAGGGCTTTTCCAGGTTGTATCATTTAATTTTAAGAACTTCATTGAGTCCATGCTGCTTTACATTTGAAGAAGGCTTTACATATAGAATACAAAATACATATAAAGAAGAATTATAAACTAACATAGTGACCACTAGGTACCAGGAGATAGAGGGCCCTGTCCACCGCAAGGGCAACATGAAACTCTTGGCCCCATTGCAAAATATATTCTAGCCCCCCAACTATAATGTATGGTTTTTAGTACAGTCTCCTCATATTTGAAAGAGATCCCTATCTGCTGTTACAGTCCTACTTTTTCTCTCTTGAACATGACAGTAACTGTATAATAGATATGCTCTGAAGATTTTGGCTAAACCCTTAACCTACAGATGCCTACACTTTAACCCTTTAATAACACAGTAGTTAGTAGTAAAGATTAACATTTGGCTACTTATTTCATATTATCCCTCTCCACCTTCCAAAATTCATAACTTTTTTTGTTGTTGATATAGCTATGTGAGGACTTCCTCTTTGTGAAACAAGTTGTACTTTTATTTGGCATCATTTTGTGGTACAAATAATGTTTAGATTAGCTTTTATTTAGGTTTAAGTTAGGTCCATGTGAAAAAGCCTACATCTCCAGCATTATTTTATACATTTTGTTTTTATAGTGTTCACTCTGCATCAAAAAGAATATGGCAACTTTCTCCAGGGGGATACCGTACTTAGGCTAACCGTTTTGTTGACTTAACTGAATATTTGATCACTTATTACAGCTAATTTTGGAGGAGGCGAGGTGGCCAAAAAACATTAATTTGAGCATTGCAGTATTTTTTTTTATTTTTACAGTGTTCACCATAATGGATAAATAACACCATCTATTGGATAGTGCAAACTTGTGCGCAGATGGGAGATACCTGTTTGTTTGCAATTTGCTTTTTTTTTTTTTTTTTTTTAACTACAAAGTGGGGTTTTTAATCTTTTTATTATTGTTAGATTGGCTTCCTGGCTGGCATGACAACCCTTAAGCCCCCACGATGTGGTGGGGGTACCTCTTCCCAACCACCCAGATGCTGTGTTCGCTCTTGATAATGACATCTGATCCCGGATCCCAACTATGTAATACAGCCAAAACCCGAAAGTCATGCCACAGGCTTATCTCCTGTGCCAAGAAAGTGCCATACTATTATGGTGCTGAGCAATAGCTATACACTCTGCACAACATAATAGTACGGTGCAGAGTCTGAAGGGATTAACTTAAAAATAAGATAATGAAAGATTTAGTATTTGCCTGCAGATGCTTGTGGTTACATGTTTATGCCATATTGCTCAGTTGTGTCCCATAGAAAATAATTGGGTATGTGACCATGTTTATTCTCTGTCTGACAGCAGCAGCCAGGTGAGTCAGAGGTTGGAGTACCCCCATTCTGTGTATAGGTAAACGTCAAAGACTTCTTCAGTCTACTATGGATCATTTTGTTCCTATGCCATAAATGTCTGAAGTGAGAATGCCTCTTCAATAATCTCTAGGTGCTTATAATAGAAGGAATATTACATCAGATCACAGTGCAGGATAAGGTCATCAAGGAAGAAGAAGAAAATGAAGACTAGATTAGTAAATAAAGATTGTTCCTTAATTGACTTCTTCTAAGTGTTCTTCGGGTGTAAGTCTGCTAAATCCACCTATATAAGAAAATGTAATCTAGATGCATAAGATGTAATCGGCTTTAATCACTAAAGATACAGAAGAGAACAGACTATAACTTTCTGTGATATGCTGAACGCACTTAATCCTACTCCAGGAGACTGCAATGTGATTACTGGAATTTGCATGGAGGCCACTAGTTCCTAAATGACCCCTAATGCATTTAATACACATTTCTTTAAAGAGCACAAATTTAATAAAAACAGATCTTCTGAATAGGTTTTTCTATACACAAGCAGGCCCTAGAAGACACCACCAGTTAGTTTATAAGTTATCACAAAATGTAAAAAAAAAAAAAATCACTTTCATCCACTTATATTTACACAACCAGTGGTATTTTTTGTTAGGCTGTGTGCCGACAGGATTCTTGATACAGCGAGATGAAAGTACTCATTTTCATTGACTTTGTTAAAGCTTATAAAATGGTCCTTCTTTGATACACAAGTTTGAAAAAGTACAGAATACACTTCTTTTCCAAGGTGGACAATGTGTCTGGTTACAAAAATATTCGAAACAAGAATCATAAAAATTGCTAGACAGAGACTTATATAAAGAGAATGCGGAAAACTTGTTACAATGTCATTTACTTTGCTGGTACCGTAGCAAAATATGGATTTTATGCCCCATAAACCTAGACAAAAATCTGAAGCCTGTATCATGTGAAGAGAAGTCTTGATTTTTATTTATCTATTTTTTATTTTTTTTTTTTTTTTTTTTTTTGGGGGGGGGGAATCTGAACCCCTTAGCAATTAATGCAACAATGGCCCAGAAGCACTCTGCTGAGCAATGGGTTATTCAGGATTAGAAGACATGGCTGCTATCTTTCAGAAAGAACTCTACTCCTCAGGCATGCAGTGGATCAGTCCCATCCATCATGGCCATATGGCCAATGGACAAGATGGCACTTGCTGAGAAGAGGAAGTGGAATTCTTTTTAAAAGAAAGCAGCCATGTTTTTTTTAACCCTCTGCTGGGACAGCTGAATGCAGCCATGTACACGCTTGTCTAAAACTCATACACTGCCTCTCTACAGTAAGCCAAAAAAAAAAAAGCACACCAAGAAAAGTCTTATAAGAAGTCCGTTTACAAGAAATATCTTTTCTGAAGCCCGAAAGGACATTTTCATCACAATGCTCCGTCAAAAACAGTTGGCAGGCATTTCCTCCCAGACCAATGAGGAGTATTAATGTTGCCTGGCTCCTGTGAAGTCTGTGAGCTACACAGTACTGTACTGTAAATGCTGGTGGAGATAATGTCTGAGGCATGCACAAGCAGCAAATAGATTTTTATTGTTTCGGTTAATCTTTTCTGCACTTACATTAGATAACCCTACAACTGATCAAAACGTAAAAACTATGACTCAATGTAAACAAGACTTACTCCATCTTTAGAAGCTCAGTCATTTCAGGTTAGAGATAAGATGACAGAGCTGTCGATAAATAGGATAACTGGAAAGGAAATTCATTATTGGCAGGGAAATAACATCCCCTGAAATAACAATTTTATCGCAGATCAAACCTTGAGCTCTCAAAACTTCTGCATAAACATTTGTGAAACTTATCAGCAGCTCTTCTATGTTCTCTAGGCTTACTGCTTCTGGTTCTTAAAGATGTTGTCAAAAACCAGAAACGGGTGGGAGTATCTGAAGCAATAAGTAGGTTGGTCTCGTCGAAACTGCTGCTATAATGTTAGGCCTATAGCTATACCGTTTACTGGTTCGACTTTCTGGACTCATTCTCACTTCAGGTTTAACAATTCTAAAAACCGTAGAAAGACAAGAAAAAAAAAACACCACAATGTTTTTCCATGATGGTAACATAACAGGAAACTTCCTGGAGACTCCAGGATAAGAGAGCACATGGAAAGCAATCTTGTAACGTAGACGTGTAGTCAGTTTTAGAAGTTTAGATTTGCTTATGCTTCATAGACAAAATTACCGTAATATAGCAAGGAATAGGTGTACTAAAGTTGCAAAAAGCTGTAACATATTATTAGTAGTTATAAACATATAGTGGATGCTGCTGTAGAATTAGGTACAAATTGTTCTTCACACGTTCCAAAAGGATGGAAGGCAATGAAACATTCAAATAGGCATAAGAAGGTTAAAACCTCACGAGAATATGGTTATTTATTCTAATAAGACTTAGGCTAGGTTCAAACCCGCCCATTTCAGGAGGACATAGAGTCAATCTAGCGCAGATGGGAACGAAGCCTAATTTATTTCTATAGCACCAACATATTTCTGCAGCAATTTCCAGACTAGATGGAACATGAACAGGCAATATCAGACATTATAGTATAACAAAACAAACAACAGGAACGAGGAGGGTCCTCCTAGCAAGAGCTTACAGTGTGTATAAGGTGGCCTTATACACTGACTAACCAATCCAACAGAGGCTTTTATGGCCAACATATACAGAAATGAATGCCTACTTCAGTGAGGAGAGGGGAGTCTACAACAAAGTAGAAAATAATCGGAAGAAATTGGAGGCTACAGAAGAGTTTTGTCTAGTGTCCAAACATGTGCCAAAGGCCACTGATAACACATCACATCCGCCATCATTGTTGACCATCAGGACCCTCTCCAATCACTAGAATAAAGTACAAATAATGGTCCAACCAAACGACTTCTGGAGTAATTACAGTGGAGACCAAAAAAAAAAAGAAGAAGTGGTAAGAAGCTTTACTATCCCCATTCTCTAGTGATCACTGAAGAGCAGGTGGACACCAGTCACTCAGACAGGGATGGATGATATAGCCTCATAATATGAAACGCTCTCCCGTTAAAGACCCCATTATTAATATTTATTCAAATAAAGGTAATCCTATATAAAAATTTAACAAGTTTTCTGGGTAGTTCTTGGCTACAAGGTATTTACATGTAAAAAAAAAATACACAATCAAAAAAGAATACACCAAAAATCTTGTCAATTTGTTGAAAATGTAAACTAATAATAATACCATGTAGAAACAAACCTCAGAGGCCACAAACATGCAGAGGAAATTATCTTTATATGGATATATGTAAATTAGACTGCAGGTGCTCTGGAGGTGGGATCTGACTTAGCAGATTTGTCTAGGGGCAATGAAGGCGTATTCAGAAGCTGAAAATGTAATTCCCAGATACAGGGGCATTATTGGGCAGTAATTCCTGAGAGAAGTAGAGGAAAGTTTGTGACACATCGAAACCGTCCACAATTGGAGTGCAAGCAGACAAATCTGTATAACAATAAGTGGATTATCTCTGCATTAATTCATGGGATAGTAGTCACATGGGCATGCATCTGGTCCTATGTAAGACTGCTATATAGAACTCTTATTAGATTGTCAAGCATTTTGGACCTGGCAGACTCCCTTTAAGCCACATGGCATGTTTGGCTTCCCTACTGTTCATCTGTACACATTATAAGAAGCATTTTGTATTATTGAAAATGAATCAGTAATGTTTACTCTGGATCTACATACAATCATATTATACATGCTTTTGACTTTACACATTTACTTGGGAAATTGTTCGCCCATCATGAACTTACACCTAGTTATTAGGAGTTGTGCAGTCTGCTAACCTCCAAATAACATGGTTGGCACTCCTGACATATTTCTTTTAGTAATACTGTAAGAATCACATTCCTGACTGGTTTTAACCAGTGACATCTTATACAAAAGATACAGCCATTTGAAGTAACCACCTCCTTTGGTAAATGTTTCAACTCTACATGCTGCAATGAGTATGGGTGTACATACCGTCTCCCTAGCAATGCTTAGTTGGAATATGAAGGTGTGATGGCTGCCGCACATTTATCAAAAATTCTCGTGGGGCCCAGGAGAAATAATACCATTAAGGAACCCAAGGATGGGGGAGATGTAGGTCTTCCCTTAGCAAACTCTGGAAGGCAGGGCTGTGAGCAAGACTCAGGACAGGTTCTATTCCTAACCGTTTTGCGTACCGTGCTCACTAGCCTCAATTAATGGGGCACACATGCATGGGCAGCACACTGTTGCTATCCTGTGCTGTCTGTGCCGCACAATCACGGCCCAATGACCCGCATAATCGTGTGCATGTCGCCTTACACTTTAACGTGTACCTGCTAAATAGGAAAACATTTATTCCAATGACTAAAAAGGTACAAAATGTAAAGAAACCCCTGGCAGTAAAAGGGTTAAACCTGCACAAGTACCATACTGTTCAGCAGCTAGGTCATTTGCAGTTTCCAATCATTTGCTTGCTAGGCTTGCTAAAAACACAATTAAATGCAAATGCATTTTACTTCAGCTATAAAAATAAACACATAATGCATAGAGGATAAAGAGCTGGGAGGCTGGCTCACGTTACCACAATGACTGCCTTTACTCAATCCCCATAAGGCCCTGCACAGTTCATTATCTAGAGCAGCACGTCTCAGAATTAAAGCCTCACAGCCAAGTTCAAATAAGTGAAGTTTTTTGTTTAAACTCTTAAGTATCTCCGCTCTCTTGTGAGCCGTGGAGAGATGGAAAAGCATAATACTGCGCTACAGACAGGACCGCAATGCAGAACCTGCTCTCTGCTTTTATTATTGTTGTGTATTTTACATCTGTAATTCTCAGCAATGGAGAGCTCAGTTTGTTTCTCCTCATATCTCAGCAGCTGCTCTCAAACACCTATATTAAGATGTTCAGCAGACTTTCTAACCTGCATGGTGGGTTTAAGCCTGACCCGAAGGATAAAACCAAAATTTAAAGGACACCTGTCACCCAGAAAATGAAGGACAATATGCAGCAGCCTGTTACAAAGCAGGAGGAACTAAGCAGATTGATATGTAGTTTTGTGGGAATGTACTTATTTTACTTATATAGCGCTAACATATTGCTCAGCACTTTACACAGTCATCACAAAAGATTTAGTCTAATTTTCCTCTGATTCATTGAAACCTTTGTTCTTCGCTATAAAGTCAAGGAGACTGTGCTATCAGTATTTGACAGATTACAATGACTCAATGGGAAGCTGTACAAAAACTTTTCTAACCCACTACATCAATCTGTTCAGTTGCTCCTGGTCTAGAACATAATGCCAGCTGACTGCCCTGCAGTTTTCTGCTGGTAGGTTCTTCCAAATTTTACAACCTCTTCCCATGTGACACGTCTCCTCATGATGAGTTAAAGGGGTTTTCCCATCTCAGTGTTTCAGCAGTCTGGCTGCAGTCTTTTCCTCTCACTTCCTGTATTTCACCCCCCTCCTCCCTTTTGCTAAACGGGCGGAAAAGTCTCACAACACTTATCCAGGTCAGATAATATGCAGATGCTTGCACAGAATGGACTCAGTGTTATGTGTGTGCTTACAGAGAGAGTTAACAGGGCTGGCTTTATCAGCAAACTGCAATTAGTCTAGCCGGCTAGAGTAGTGAGTGAGTGACTTCATTAGTCCTATAAGTCCATGGTTATAGCAACGCTGTGTAAGCAATGGGAGGAATAAGGTCACATAGCAGGAGAACAAAGCAGAATTTCTAATATATTGCTACCCTGTTTCCCCGAAAATAAGACGGTGTCTTATATTAATTTTTGCTCTCAAAGATGCGCCATGTCTTATTTTCAGGGGGTGTCATTTTTTTCAAAGAAGAATTCACATATATTGCTAAATATAAAAATTAACATTTTAAATAAACATTTATTAAATACTGTACAGTATAAAAATATTTTTATAGATTTGTAGAGCAGGCGATTTTGGACACAGGCAACCTGAATTCAAAAGAAATTACGATTTTTTGCAATGCAATTGCAAAGGTCTGATCACTAATGCAATGCATTGCATTAGTGATCAGACCTTTGCAATTGCATTGCATTGCAAAAAAATTAGCCTGCAAAAGAAAAGCACTGCAGACAGGCCGGGGAGCCTTTACAAGGCTCCCGGCTGTCATGTCAACGTGACGTCGGCCCTGGAGCATGCGATCACCGGCGCCAGAAGGGTTAATGCCCACGGTCGGTGTGGGCACCGACCGAAGGCATTAGCGCTGGATGTCTGCTGACACCAGCAGACACCAGGCGGCTATGGCGGCCGCCCGACTCCCGGGTGGCCGGCATAGTTAAACACCCGGCAGGACCTTCCGGTCGGTGCCCACACACGCTCCCATAGAAATGAATGGAAGCGCCCGACACGCCGATTAACCCCCTGCTTGCCGGCTACTTCCATTCATTTCTATTCACTACGTCTTATTTTCGGGGGAGCGCCTTATATTAGGCAGGGCAGCAAAATGTCTGCCATGTCTTAATTTCGGGGTACGTCCTATTTTCGGGGAAACACGGTAGGAAAAGGCTTCAATTTACATAAGCTACCAGTATACAAGTAGATAGAATCCTTGAGATAGGACAACCCCTTTAATTGTAAGGCTGAGTTCACAGAGTTTTTTGGTCAGGAATCCACCTCAAAAATAAGCCTCCCAATAGAGTTCTATTGGGAGGCTTTTTTGGAGGCTGAGTTTAAGGTGGATTCCTAACCTAAAAACTCCATGTGAACGCAGCCTAAGGGGTTCTGCTGCTTAGTCCCCCAGAGTCAGCTGTTAGCACAAAAAGCCACTCATACCTCTTCATTTTAGATTAATAAACTGTTTGTGTAACGTACCCTAATCTGCACCAACAATAAAAGGGGCTTATAGCTTTGAAATGACAAAACAGATTTGGATTAACAAAACACCATAATGTTCAGTGTGACCTAAAAGATGATCTAAGACATTGGACTTTTAAGACCTGCTGACAGGTCCTTTTTAATTATCCTTAGGACACATAATTAAAGGGGTTGTCCCATCACAAGGATCCTATCTATACTGCTTGTTAATGTGAATGTAAGACTTTTCCTAAATACATTGCTTCAGCAAAACTGCTTTGTTTGTCCACTATCTTACTTTATTTTTTTTTTTTTTTTTTACACATCCCTTGACTTATCTGGTCATAAGTCAAGTGATGCATCTGCTGCTCTGAGGGGGGAGGGAGGAGGAGCTAAGTGCACGGGAGCGAGCCTGGAGGGGGGGGGGGTAGTTTAACCCTTGGGGGGAAGGGACCGCCAATACAGACCGGGCGGAGGAGCGGAATAACAGCATCACTCCTGCCGCTGCTGGCTTCATGCAGGGCAGAAGCATAGCGATTAGAGATGAGCGAGTACTGTTTGGATCAGTCGATCCGAACAGCAGGCACACATTGAAATGAATGGACGTGGGGGGGGGGGGGGGTTAAGCGGCCGGCCGGCGTCAAAGCGGAAGTACCAGGTGCTTCCATTCATTTCAATACATGCGTGCTGTTCGGATCGGCTGATCCGAACAGTACCCGCTCATCTCTAAGAGCGATGTTGCAGGCATCTGTGCCGGCGTCTACGCTCCCTGGCATCCGCCTCTCTATTACAGCGGATGCTGGGTCTGTATTGGCATTGTGAAGGCTAGACTGGTCTCACCATCTATGAGTGTGCACGCAGGGCCAGCGGCATCTCGCCGCTGGCTTTGCATATGTAACCCCGCCCACCAATGACACAACAAAGCAGGAAGAAAGAAGATTTTACAGCAACGAAGACTGGTGAGTATGCGACGTGGGAATACCCCTTTAACATGAGATTGGTGAGGCCAGACAACCTAGGACTGAAACTGATCAGCTGTTCTGTGTGCTCTGAGCTGGAAGAAGACACTTCTGTATATTGCGCAGTGGTCTGGCTCAGCAGAAATATCTCCCATTTATACACTGAGCTGTAGGTGTCGCTTTGGCACCAAGCCTTCTCCAATGAGAGTACATGGGCTTCCAATTGGGTATACTGGCAGAATAGTCACAACACTTATTTCCCAAGCAGATATGTCAGGAGAGTTAGTCTATGAATTTGTTTCCGATTTTTGACTTACCCAAAGCATTAGTAATGTTCTACATGATGAATAGAAATAAAAAGTAACAAGAGCCTGAAATTTCATGTTATTTCTATGAAGCAGAAGAATATAAAAAAGCGAAAACAACGTAGATGAAAAGAACTGCATACAAACAAAGCATCCGCTGTAAGACACACTCTTGAACTCAATGAATGCAAGATCTGTATGTACAAAAATAAATCAACAAATCTCTATATTGCAAGTATTACATAACTTTTTGTTAAATGTCAAAGCTGCTCACTTAGTCCTGGTATCATCAAATACACACACAACATCTTTCAACAGCTCATGTAAAACTGTATTGAGCAACTTTTCCGCTGTATACAATAGGTTAAAAGAGTTTCTCAAACACATTGGTACAGAGAGAAGAGTTCTTATTCATTATGAATAACGTAACTGAAGCCTACACAGAACATCTTTCCCCCACAGTGTACTTACCAAATAAGCTTTTACATAACCAGAATCTGAGCTTTATACACAGCTTACAGTGTAAGCGGCCATTTTCTTGTGGCCTGGACATGCGCAGTCAGCTCTGCCCGATGCCTAGAAAATTGAAAACCCAGGACTGAAGAAGACGCGCAGAGAGGCGGGTTCCTGAAGAAGACGTAAGCGTCGCTGGAGAGTTCTCTCGCAGCATTGGGGACGCCCCCAGTGCTGTTTAAGTGCTAGGGCCCGCACCCAGTGCTGCGAGAGAACTCATTTGCATACCGACGAAAACCGGGATTTCTACCGAATGGTGGCGCGGAGAAGACAGGTAGGATCCCTTTAAGAAGAGAACTGGGGTAACATACAGTGTTTATTATGAGGTGTATGCCTTTACATATATGAGGCCCAGAAAATCAAACCTGCACGAGTATTCAGCGGATGTAGATTTGCACCATCATCTAAGATGATGGTGCAAATCCAGATTATAAATTTAGTAGTGGATGGTAACAAATGTCTAGCTGATGTGGATGGAAAGTCAGCAGTAAGTAAAAATTAAACTGGGACACACATCCATTGCTGGATAAAAATGAAATCTAGGGAAAGACTAGATACACCAGGTGGGTTTCTGCCATCAATCTTCCACATTCCTATGCTTCAAATCGGGCATACATAGAATAAGCTCAAATCAAAGAGTGAAAACTGTATCTATAAGTATTATACTCTTTGCCACAGATTGAATTCCTGGTTTAGAGATGTCCTGCCGGATGAATAAAGGGTTAACAGCTACTAATCATATAAGCTATTGCTCCACATTTAGCAGGAACGGATAAAAGACTCTATTATCTGTGAGAAGGCTAGAAGAATGACGGATGGGTCATTACTGCTGGATTCATTAGAAATAAAGAATTTGATTCTGCACCATCACAGTAGGTGAAAAGCATCAGAGAAGATCATCAGTCTATGCTCATTCAGTGAAAAGATGTAGCTGAAGCATCTGATAGTCAGGCTTAATGGGCCTCAGCCCTCCTTATGGCGTCATTCTCCAACAGAGAACAGTCATGTTAACCTCACAGCCGATGACTTCCTAGTGACTGTTGGCAAAGGGAAACTGATAATGAGTAGCATCACATTCCCACTGGCATATCATATACAGGGGAATAAAAAAAAAGCAACGATAAAATGAATGTGTTCACTTATGATGGGAAAAAATTAACCTATAAACTTCACACACCTAGTAAAATTCATGACAACTTCTCAGTGATTCACTTGGTCATACAGTGTGTATGTGTGAGCGCATGTGTGCGCGTGTGTATCTGGCTAAAGTCTTCCAGCACCAAAACCACTCTGAGCGCTGCGGACACATTGGACTTCCCCAGGCAATACCCATTATACCCAGTAAACCAGCTTATGCCATAAAAAAGTAAACAGAGAGAAATCTAATAAGAGCATCAAGCACTGGTTTTAGTAATTTTGGCATGTGTTGCCAGCTGTCACAATGTCAAGATAGTCCAGCCTGTTATTAATTGTGGCGCATTGCGGAAGGTCCCATGTGCCAGAATGGAAATCAATGCCAGTCAGTTTCCTGACGCGAGTTATAGCAAATCTGTTGCGCTGAGGCATCCCCACTCCAGCCTGCTCTGCCCAATCCTTCAAAAAGTGGCAAGCAAATCATAAATTAACAAAATGGTGAAGTTTATTTTGGCACAAACATTCACTAAAAGGCACCACTTTTACACCAGACAATTACGGTAAAAAGTACAGTAAATCCCCCCCCCCATTATGTTGCGTCTACATTAGACTATTGTTATTGCCACAGTCTCAGTCTCTGAGGCGACACAGTCATTTCCCATTTTTGCTGAAGCATTTACATCTTCCTGTTTTGTATTTCTGCACATTAAGCCAGAACATAGACCTCAGTGAGATCAAGAAGCAGTGAAAACCTACAGCTGCATGCCAACAAGAAACTGTTAAGACAAATGCACATAATATAAAAGCAGCACCAACATACACAAACAATACAGCTATAGCATTCTAATGAACACTTGGCATCATATTCACCATAGTAATCCTGCAGATTATACTGTAATATATGAAGAAGCTGCAGCCAAATAATGGATATGAATACTGTATTATATAAGCAAAACATTAAATAGCAACCTTATATAATGAATAGAGATGAGCAAACAGTAAACTATTCAATATTCATTTGGAATAGCCTCTCCATATTTGACTACAAACAAATATATCGAACCCCATTATAGTCTATGGGGAAAAATGCTTCGTTTCAGGGGATCCCACCATTCGACTCAGGAGAGTCAACAAGTCCACTATCACACCCCAGGAAATTATGCCAACACCCTGGAATGCAACTGGGACAGCAGGGGAAGCATGTCTGGGGGCATCTAACACGCCCAAGTCAATGTATTATGTCGGGATCCCTGTCAGCTTGCAATATGCGGGAGCTGACTTTTTCCCATAGGAATGCATTGACCAGCGTTGATTAGACGAATGCCATACAGAGTACAGCATTCGGCCAATCAACGCCGGTTCTGCCAGAGGCTCGTCTGTGAGGAGGTGGAGTCCAATATCGGACTAGAATGGAGACTGCTGTGGACCGATCTTAGACTCCGCCTCCACCGGCAGAACCAGCATTGATTGGCTGAATGCTATACTCTGTATGGCATTCGGCCAATCAACGCTGGTCAATGCATTCCTATGCCGAGATGAAGCAGAGCTGGCCGTGCGCTCAGCTCGACTACACCGGAGATGTAGCAGAGCCGAGTGTGCAGCAGGGTTCAACGCACACTCAGCACTGCTACATCTGAGATGCAGCAGAGCTGAGTGTGTAACAGGGTTCACCACACACAACACTGCTACATCTGCAGTGCAAAAGAGCTGAGTGTGCGTTGAACCCTGCTGCACACTCAGCTCTGCTGCATCTGTGTGTGTGTGCTGAGCTCTGCTGCTTCTCCGTGTAGCAGAGCTGTGTTACCACTGCTACATCTGAGATCGGACCACAATGGAAACTGCTGTGGATCGATCTTAGACTCCGCCTCCTCCGGCAGAACCAGCGTTGATTGGCCGAATGCTGTATTCTATATGGCATTCGGCCAATCAACGCTGGTCAATGCATTCCTATGGGAAAAAGTCAGCTCGCGCATATTGCAAGCTTACAGGGATCCCGACGTAATACAGTGACTTGGGCATGTTAGATGCCCCCAGACATGCTTCCCCTGCTGTCCCAGTTGCATTCCAGGGTGTTGGCATCATTTCCTGGGGTGTCATATTGGACCTCCTGAGTCGAAGAGTGGTTTCCCCCTAAACAAGTATTTATTTCCCATAGACTATAATGGGGTTCGATGTCCGATCGAACAGTCGAGTATTGAGCAGCTACTGGAATCGAACTTCGAACATTTCACTGTTCGCTCATCTCTAATAGGCATGTATATATACATATGTATATATATATATATATATATATATATATATATATATATATATATATATATATGTAATAAGCCGATGGCTGTCAGGTAATGGAGGGGGTGTACATCTCACAAAGACTACTAAGGTGGGTGAGATGAGAAAACTCCAGAAAGCAGAAAGAATGTTTCTCAGCAGATAACTATTGTCTGGTGAGTGTTATTTCAGAGTTCCGGTTACTGGGCTGGATTTTTAGGAATGGCAGGTAGGTTGGTAGAGGGACCCGTCATTCCACCCCCCTCCAGTCCACACTTTGGGGATGTTCCGGCAGCAACTCTACTGCAGAGACGTAAGAAAAGAAAAAAGTCTCGATCTCACCATATGAGTATGCTCCAAGATAACCCTCCGGGTGCACGGCCTTTAACCTCCGGACTGAATGAGGCAATTCCACAGCTGAATCTTTAACCAAAAATAGTAGGTCCGCACTCCTCGGGTTCCATAAAATATAACTTTTAATAAGCCATTAAAAACTCACACAACATAGAACACTTTGTGAAAAAAGTAGGAAAAAGACACATAGTGCTTAAAACCGCCGACGCGTTTCGAAGCTTTACAGCTCCTTAGTCAATGTAATGTATGGAAGCGGCATGCAGACTTTGCCGGCGGCCGCCGCTTAACTCCTCGCGTGCCGCCGCTTAACTCCTCGTGTGCCGCCGCTTCAAGCCTTATATAAGGCGCACCGGACTATAAGGCGCACTTTCGATTTCTGAGGAAATCGAAGTATTTTATGTGCGCCTTATAGTCCGGAAAATATGGTAATCTGCTACAATATATATTATTATCTGCCCGGATTCAGATCGCCTCCAACTGGAGAAAATCTTTTCTCTCAGTGGGTGAGGTTATGTGATGGGTTGATACCATTAATTCCATTATATCCGATACCCACCTAATCTTTCATAAGGTCTGTGCACCTTAGGTCATCAGGTGTTGAATCCCATGTCTTCCATACGGTCTCCAGCTTTAAGCCCTGCAACTGGATTGAGTCCCCACTTTCCACATCCCTTCCCTCAGATCCTTAGTTGTCATCTCTCGCTGCCCAAGTCCATTATAACACTACTTCTCCCTCCCTTTTTTTTCTCCTGATTTAGATTGATTCTTATGTTTTTATTTTCTCTTTGTTTCCCCATGATTTCTTAGTAGATTACCTTTTATATGATGGGTAAAAAATATGCAAATCTATTCTCCAGGATGTAATTAGGAGAACAGTGCACTCTGTACACAGTCCTCTAGAGGGCAGCATCCTTAAAGGGGCTCTATCAGCAAAATCATGCTGATAGAGCCCCACATATGCGTGCATAGCCTTTAAAAAGGCTATTCAGGCACTGTAAAAGTTAAATTAAACTACCCCGCCGTTTTAAAATAATAACTTAAAAAAGAATGTGATCTACTTACTGAAGGTGCACGCTGGGCGGGCATTCAGGGTGCGCCGTCTTCTTCTTCCCCGCCTCTTCTTCCTCTGACGTCTTCGGGTCCCGTCCTCCTCCGGCGCTTGCTCGCGGACACTGATAAAAAAAAAAAATAGCCCGGGACGGCGCACCCTGAATGCCCGCCCAGCGTGCACCTTCAGTAAGTAGAGCACATTCTTTTTTAAGTTATTATTTTAAAACGGCGGGGTAGTTTAATTTAACTTTTACAGTGCCTGAATAGCCTTTTTAAAGGCTATGCACGCATATGTGGGGCTCTATCAGCATGATTTTGCCGATAGAGCCCCTTTAACATCATGCATGACTCAGTTATAAAGTCTAATTAATCAATCTTTTATCAATTAATCTAATTAATCAATAATTTATATGATGCTGAGTTTGAAATATAATGCCTTTTTTGTCAATTCAGGACTGTATTTCATTTGATATGACATTTACTATGGTTTTTTCTAGTTGTTGTAATTTAATAAATACCTTTGAAACTAAGACACTGGTCCGCACGCTCAAACACACTCCAACCCCTCTACCATGGCCAAGACCAAAGAGCCATCTAAAGACACCAGGGACAAAACTATAGAACTGCACAAGGCTGGGATGGGCTACAGGACAACAGACAAACAGCAACAACTGTTGGAAAAAATATTAGAGAATGGAACAAACAACTATCAATCTTCCTCAGTATGGGCTCCATGCAAAATCTCACCTTGTGGGGTAGGTAACTGTACTGCTTTTTCCAATAAAAGGACATTTTCCATCCATACAAGTTGCTGACAGACCGGATTGTTTTTTCTATTGCAAACCCTTTTCCTTTTTGCAAAACAACTTTCGTCTGCTGAACATTTTGGTAAATGCTCAGTACTGGGCTTAGGAATGGCAGGTAGGTTGGTAGTGGGACCCGTCATTCCACCCCACCCCCCACCCCCCTCCAGTCCACACTTTGGGGATGTTCCGGCAGCGACTCAGCTGCAGAGAGTCTGCTCATCAAGGGAGGCTTAAGAAGCCAGCTCCAGCAGCAGACTGTGGGCAGAGCTTGGCTGGAGAGTCAACAGAGAGGTCATATTTTTGGAGCTGTGTCCTGAATGATTCTACTGGGTTTTGGATTACTGTTATCCTAGGTGAGGTAACCTATTCTATGCTTAGTTAGAGCCTAGCTGGGCAGGTATTTATTTTTGTATTGTTTCCTTTTGTTGCTGCAATACCTTCTTGAGTGAAAATAAACTCTACCTTTGCTTTGGACTAAAGAAACTGGACTCGTGTGTCTATGCCACCCCCACCTAGCAATCCCAGACTCTGACATATATACATACTATATATATATATATATATATATATATATATATATATATATATCGCATTTATTTTTTTATTTTTATTTTTTTTTTGGGGGGGGGGGTTACAAAGCAGCCGTGCACTAAAATAATGTACACTTTTTGTCAGAAAACTGGATTGAACACTTTGATAAATTCACTTACTCATATAAATGAACTGGAATAGAGATAATGCATCTTTGGTACTTCTAACTGAACAAAGTCTTTTGGAGAAACATGCAAGTTTCAAAGACCTTCTCTGTCTGGAATGACTTTGACATAGACTACAAGGGCTTTGCAGTCAGAAGTACCACCTATGCAAGTAAACAACTCTTTTTAGAAAATAGATTAGGTCTGCGGCTTGTAATGCAGTTGCTTTTTCTCTCTGAATATATTGAGACCTAAATATAAGAATATGAAACTGCACTACATTATCGGAGTTGAGCCATAGTGCAGCACACCAACAGTGTACACAGTCATCTGCTTCTTGATCAGACCTGTAAATGGTCACCTGTGTTCCATAAGTTGGTACAATGACAGGGATACCAAATTGTTAATTTTTTTTTTAATTTACATTTGAACCACTAAAAAAAAACAAAAAAAAAAACAAAAAAAAACTTAAAAAATCCAAGAAAACCCCCCAAAAAACTGGAATTCCTGTATTTTGACACTCATAACCTTCTTATATTTCATGAACGAGGTTGCATTAGGTGTCTCTTTATTCACAATCTGTGAGCTTGGGTTCACAACTGCGCCCTGTCTTCGCTTTAGCCAATTCGGTGGGTTTCGTCTTCTGCTGAGAGAAACTGGACAGGAGATGGAAACCCAGGTCAGATTTCAAACCCATTCACTTGAAAGAGTTTGCAAAATGATCACCCATGTGCATCTTCTGCCTGTCTGCGGTGAAACAGTTTATTTTTAACCGGACACAAAGTGAATGGGTTTGAAAACTGACCGCTGGGTTTCCGTCTCCTGTCCAGTTTCTCGGGCAGGAGATGGAAACCCGCCGGACTGGGTAACATGGAAAGCGGGCACAGATGTGAACCTGCCCTAACACACAAATTGTCTGCTGTACCCTTTTTACACTGTACTCAATAAAAAGTTTTGAAAGAACAGGGTTTTTTCGTGGGGCCAGATGTACTTTTTATTAATACCATTTTAGGAAATGTCTGATGTTTTGATGGCTTTTAAGGGTGGGTTCACACCAGCGCTCGATCTTTGTTATGCAGGTTTTCGTTTCCTGCCCGAGAAACTGGGCAGGAGACAGAAACCGGCAGGCAATTTTCAAACCCATTCATTTGAATGGGATTGAAAAAGTGTCCGCCGGTGAGCGCCCGTGAGCGTCTTCTGCTCTCTGTGGCGAAACCAGTTTGTTTTTTTAACTGGATACAAAGTCTGACATGCAGGAATTTGTGTCCGATAAAAAAAAAAAAGGTTTCACCGTGGAGAGCAGAAGATGCTCACTGGCGGACACCAAATGCCTCAGTCTTCTGCCATCAGAAAACGGAAACCTGAATAACGTAAATTGGGCGCTGGTGTGAACCCACCCTTATTCATATTTTTATTACAGGTGAAACAGTTAAAAATAAGTAAATTTTAAAAAAGACAAACAAAGAACAAAAAACGTGTTAGTCTCTTTTGATTGTCTTCCCATTATGGCGTTCACCATATGGGAAAAATATTAGAAGTTTGTAAACTGGGCATTTTTGGACACAGGGATATCTAATGTGTATATGTATACTGTCAGCGTCTGGGGTTGCTAGGTGGGGTGGCATAGACACACAGGTCCAGTTTCTTTAGTCCAAAACAAAGGTAGAGTTTATTTTCACTCAAAAATATAGTGCAGCAACAAAAGGAAATAATACAAAAATAAATACCTGCCCGGCAAGGCTCTAACTAAACCTAGAATAGGTTACCTCACCTAGAATAACAGAAATCAAAAGCCAGTAGAATCATTAGTAGGATTATCCAGCTACAACGAAACACTGCATCAGGTAGCTAGCTTCCAGGTAGTGTTGTTTCTATGGGAGTTGCAACAACTTCTACTGATTGAACTCTTATATATACTAACCTAGAGTATATCCTAGGTCTCCCTGGTATGTGCATCTGCACTATTATTTAGGAGACCTCTATCCACACATAGATTAAATACTAGGTGGCTCCTAGGCTGTTTCGTATGTGCAACTCATTAGTAAATACATTCTGAATTTGCTGTAAAATTCCTCTTAGTGTTTATAAGTGGCAGTGTGAACTAATCTGGTCACTTTATACTTTAATCTAGGATACTAATGGTTATGTGGGGCCATATTATTGTAGAGCAAGGTGCTCTTCTCAGTAAGATGCTGCATTTACTAAAACTAATACGAACATTCATTGACTAGTGCTAGAGAAGGCCCTATCTAAGTCCAGAACTCAATTATATTACTACTCATTGACTATTTTCAGTGGATTTAAAAAAAAATTTTTATTATTTAAAATCAATTTTTTAGTCCAAGTCATTTTTTTTCCATGATACATCCCTTTAAAAGCCTGGCTCAATGAAGCATCAGAAACAAAGAAACCCTGACAGCAGGCCTCCTCTAGGTCAGTATCCACACCCTGCTGCTTCACTGTGTGTACACATTGCTTGCCTCTGTTTTTGACAGATCTGGAACACACAATAATCAATAGCACAGAGGGGAGTGTATAATAGAAGTAATTGAAGCTGACACAAACCCTTTAGGTATCTATAATCACACTGAATTACTGTGGTTATGTGCATTAAAATCCTGTATATGTCAGTATGTAAAATATCTGTCTAGCATGATCATAGGAAGAAGTCAATCCACACTGCTTAAGTCACGTGTACGCTATCCAAAACGGATTTACACAGATTAAAACAAGATTTAGTGCCCAGAACATTCCAGCTATATGGCTTGTTATAGACTTCCCTATTATATTGTCACATTACAGCCCATCTCACCCCAAATCTGACTGCAGTTAATGTATCCACAGTAGAGATGAGCGAACACTAAAATGTTCGAGGTTCGAAATTCGATTCGAACAGCCGCTCAATGTTCGTGTGTTCGAACGGGTTTCGAACCCCATTATAGTCTATGGGGAACAGATACTCGTTAAGGGGGAAACCCAAATCCGTGTCTGGAGGGTCACCAAGTCCACTATGACACCCCAGGAAATGATGCCAACACCTCTGGAATGACACTGGGACAGCAGGGGAAGCATGTCTGGGGGCATCTAACACACCAAAGACCCTCTATTACCCCAACATCACAGCCTAACAACTACACACTTTACACACTCAATACCACCTCTCTGACAGTAGGAAAACACCTTGAAACATGTGTATTTGGCACTTGCAGTGAGGAGAGCTTGTCACCAGCAGTGAATTTGGCCCTTGTAGTAAGTTGAGGTTGGCACCAACATTTGTTTTGAAAATCAGGGTGGATTGAGCCTCTAACCAGCAGAGTTTGGGCAAATTCATGGTGGAGGGAGCCTCTAAAAACCCCAGTTTGGACCAATTCATGGTGGAGGGAGCCTCTAACCAGCCCAGTTTGGGCAAATTCATGGTGGAGGGAGCCTCTAAAAAACCCAGTTTGGACCAATTCATGGTGGAGGGAGCCTCTAACCAGCCCAGTTTGGGCAAATTCATGGTGGAGGGAGCCTCTAACCAGCCCAGTTTGGACCAATTAATGGTGGAGGGAGCCTCTAACCAGCCCAGTTTGGACCAATTAATGGTGGAGGGAGCCTCTAACCAGCCCAGTTTGGACCAATTAATGGTGGAGGGAGCCTCTAACCACCCCAGTTTGGACCAATTCATGGTGGAGGGAGCCTCTAAACAGCCAAGTTTGGACCAATTCATGGTGGAGGGAGCCTCTAAAAACCCCAGTTTGGACCAATTCATGGTGGAGGGAGCCTCTAACCAGCCCAGTTTGGGCAAATTCATGGTGGAGGGAGCCTCTAAACAGGCCAGTTTGGGCAAATTCATGGTGGAGGGAGCCTCTAACCAGCCCAGTTTGGACCAATTAATGGTGGAGGGAGCCTCTAACCAGCCCAGTTTGGACCAATTCATGGTGGAGGGAGCCTCTAAACAGCCAAGTTTGGACCAATTCATGGTGGAGGGAGCCTCTAAAAACCCCAGTTTGGACCAATTCATGGTGGAGGGAGCCTCTAACCAGCCCAGTTTGGGCAAATTCATGGTGGAGGGAGCCTCTAAACAGGCCAGTTTGGGCAAATTCATGGTGGAGGGAGCCTCTAACCAGCCCAGTTTGGACCAATTAATGGTGGAGGGAGCCTCTAAACAGCCAAGTTTTGGGAAATTCATGGTGGAGGGAGCCTCTAACCAGCCCAGTTTGGACCAATTCATGGTGGAGGGAGCCTCTAAAAAACCCAGTTTGGACCAATTCATGGTGGAGGGAGCCTCTAACCAGCCCAGTTTGGACCAATTAATGGTGGAGGGAGCCTCTAAACAGCCAAGTTTGGACCAATTCATGGTGGAGGGAGCCTCTAAAAACCCCAGTTTGGACCAATTCATGGTGGAGGGAGCCTCTAACCAGCCCAGTTTGGGCAAATTCATGGTGGAGGGAGCCTCTAAACAGCCCAGTTTGGGCAAATTCATGGTGGAGGGAGCCTCTAACCAGCCCAGTTTGGACCAATTAATGGTGGAGGGAGCCTCTAACCAGCCCAGTTTGGACCAATTAATGGTGGAGGGAGCCTCTAAACAGCCAAGTTTTGGGAAATTCATGGTGGAGGGAGCCTCTAACCAGCCCAGTTTGGACCAATTCATGGTGGAGGGAGCCTCTAAACAGCCCAGTTTGGGCAAATTCATGGTGGAGGGAGCCTCTAAAAAACCCAGTTTGGACCAATCCATGGTGGAGGGAGCCTCTAACCAGCCCAGTTTGGACCAATTAATGGTGGAGGGAGCCTCTAAACAGCCAAGTTTGGACCAATTCATGGTGGAGGGAGCCTCTAAAAACCCCAGTTTGGACCAATTCATGGTGGAGGGAGCCTCTAACCAGCCCAGTTTGGGCAAATTCATGGTGGAGGGAGCCTCTAAACAGCCCAGTTTGGGCAAATTCATGGTGGAGGGAGCCTCTAACCAGCCCAGTTTGGACCAATTAATGGTGGAGGGAGCCTCTAACCAGCCCAGTTTGGACCAATTCATGGTGGAGGGAGCCTCTAACCAGCCCAGTTTGGACCAATTAATGGTGGAGGGAGCCTCTAAACAGCCAAGTTTTGGGAAATTCATGGTGGAGGGAGCCTCTAACCAGCCCAGTTTGGACCAATTCATGGTGGAGGGAGCCTCTAAACAGCCAAGTTTTGGGAAATTCATGGTGGAGGGAGCCTCTAACCAGCCCAGTTTGGACCAATTAATGGTGGAGGGAGCCGCTAAACAGCCCAGTTTGGGCAAATTCATGGTGGAGGGAGCCTCTAAACAGCCCAGTTTGGACCAATTCATGGTGGAGGGAGCCTCTAAAAAACCCAGTTTGGACCAATTCATGGTGGAGGGAGCCTCTAACCAGCAGAGTTGTGGGAAAGCAGGGTGGAGGGAGCCTCTAACCAGCAGAGTTGGTGGAAATCATGTTGGAGGGAGCCTAGTATTAGCAGAATTGTGCAACGCTTATGGTGGATGAGTATGAGGATGCGGAGGAATTGGAGAGGTTGAGTACAGACATGGAGTTTCATGTTGGGGTGCTTTACACAGGTGGGCACAAAAATGAAGGCTCTATCCAGTGGTGGTTCATTTTTATCAAAGTGAGCCGGTCGGCACTCTCAGCTGACAGACGGGTGCGCTTGTCAGTGATGATGCCACCGGCTGCACTGAACACCCTCTCAGATAGGACGCTGGCGGCAGGACAGGACAGCACCTCCAAGGCATATAGGGCAAGTTCAAGCCACAGGTCCAACTTCGACACCCAATACGTGTAGGGCGCAGAGGGGTCGGAGAGGACAGGGCTGTGGTCGGAAAGGTATTCCCGCAACATGCGCCTATACTTCTCACGCCTGGTGACACTAGGACCCTCCGTGGCGGCACTTTGGCGAGGGGGTGCCATCAAGGTGTCCCAGACCTTAGACAGTGTGCCCCTCGTTTGTGTGGACCGGTGAGAACTTGGTTGCCTACTGGAGGAACTGCCCTCCCTGCCGCCAACGTCACATGCTGGAAACATCTCCATCATATTCTGCACCAATTGCCTGTGGCAAGCATTGATGCGATTGGCCCTCCCCTCTACCGGAATAAAAGACGAGATGTTGTTTTTATACCGGGGGTCAAGGATAGCAAAGATCCAGTACTGGTTGTCCTCCATGATTTTGACAATACGCTTGTCGGTTGTAAAGCACCCCAACATGAACTCAGCCATGTCTGCCACAGTGTTAGTTGGCATGACTCCTCTGGCCCCACCGGAAAGTTCAATCTCCATTTCCTCCTCATCCTCCATGTCTACCCATCCGCGCTGCAACAATGGGACGATTCGAAGTTGCCCGGAAGCCTCCTGTATCACCATCACATCATCGGACAACTCTTCTTCCTCCTCCTCCTCCTCCTCCTCCTCCATTAAACGCAGTGAAGCAGACAGATGTGTGGACCTACTCTCCAGCTGTGACGGATCGGATGCTATCCCTAACTCCTCTGTGTGATCTGAGTTATCCCTGATGTCAATCAGGGATTCTCTCAGAACACACAAGAGCGGGATTGTAAGGCTCACCATCGCATCCTCAGAGCTCACCCTCCTTGTGGACTCCTCAAAGACCCGTAGGATGTCACAAAGGTCTCTCATCCATGGCCACTCATGGATGTGAAACTGAGGCAGCTGACTTTGTGGCACCCTAGGGTTTTGTAGCTGGTATTCCATCAAAGGTCTCTGCTGCTCAACCACTCTATTCAACATCTGAAACGTTGAGTTCCAGCGTGTGGGGACGTCGCACAAAAGCCGGTGTTGTGGCACATGCAGGCGTTGCTGGAGAGATTTTAAGCTAGCAGCGGCTACTGTCGACTTGCGAACGTGGGCGCACATGCGCCGCACTTTCACCAGTAGCTCTGGAACATTGGGGTAGCTCTTTAGGAAACGTTGCACCACTAGGTTGAAGACGTGGGCCAGGCATGGAACATGTTGGAGTCCGGCAAGCTCCAGAGCTGCTACCAGGTTCCGGCCGTTATCACAAACGACCATGCCTGGGCCCAGGTGCAGCGGCTCAAACCATATTGCCGTCTCATCGAGGAGGGCATCCCTCACCTCGGAGGCAGTGTGCTGTCTGTCCCCCAAGCTGATCAGCTTCAGCACAGCCTGCTGACGTCTACCAACGCCAGTGCTGCAACGTTTCCAACTCGTAGCTGGGGTCAATCTAACAGCGGAGGAGGAGGCGGTGGCGGAGGAGGAGGCGGTGGCGGAGGAGGAGGCGGTAGAGGAGGAGGAGGAGGGGGGTGTTCTTCTCGTGTCCCTGCCAGGAATGTTAGGCGGGGAGACGAGGTACACCGGGCCAGTTTGGGAAGCAGTCCCAGCCTCAACTACATTCACCCAGTGTGCCGTCAGTGAAATGTAGCGTCCCTGTCCGCATGCACTTGTCCACGCGTCGGTGGTCAAGTGGACATTGTGCAAAGCGAGGAACTAAGGGCCCGCCTGATGTTGAGTGACACGTGCTGGTGCAAGGCGGGGACGGCACACCGGGAGAAGTAGTGACGGCTAGGGACGGCATAGCGAGGTGCCGCAGTTGCCATCAGGTCCAGGAAGGCGGGAGTTTCAACAAGCCGGAACGCCAACATCTCCTGGGCCAGCAGTTTAGCGATGTTGGCGTTCAAGGCTTGCGCGTGTGGGTGGTTAGCAGTGTATTTCTGCCGCCGCTCCAATGTCTGAGAGATGGTGGGTTGTTGTAAAGAAACGCCTGATGGTGCCTTTGATGGTGCAGGAGAAGGAGATAAGACAGGAACAGGGGAGGATGAGGGAGAAGTCAACAAAGTGGCGGAGGCAGATGAAGTGGTGTCCTGGCTCGTCCTCTGGAGTGCATCGCCAGCACAGTCAGCAGTGGCAGTGGCAGAGGCAGTGGCAGAGGCAGTGGCGTGAACGGCAGGCGGCCTTTGTCCTGCCGTTGCTGCCTGCCACTGATTCCAGTGCTTGGATTCCAAATGACGGCGCATTGAAGTGGTGGACAGGTTGCTCTTCTCAGAGCCCCTAATCAATTTCGAAAGGCAAATTGTGCAGACAACACTATATCTGTCCTCGGCGCATTCCTTGAAAAAACTCCACACCTTCGAGAAACGTGCCCTCGAGGTGGGAGTTTTTCGGGGCTGGGTACGAACTGGAACATCTTGGGAGATTCCGGGTGTGGCCTGGCTTCGCCTAAGCTGCTGACCTCTGCCTCTGCCTCTAGCTACCCTTTTTGGTGCTGCACCTGCCTCAACATCCACACTACTTTCCCCGCTTGACATCCCCCCTGTCCAGGTCGGGTCAGTGTCCTCATCATCCACCACTTCCTCTTCCAACTCCTGTCTCATCTCCTCCTCCCGCACAATGCGCCGGTCAACTGGATGCCCTGACGGCAACTGCGTCACATCATCGTCGATGAGGGTGGGTTGCTGGTCATCCACCACCAAATCGAACGGAGATGGAGGAGACTCTAGAGTTTGAGCATCTGGACACAGATGCTCCTCTGTTAGGTTCGTGGAATCGTGACGTGGAGAGGCAGGTTGAGGGACAATGAAAGGAGCGGAGAACAGCTCTGGGGAGCAGGGACAGTTTGGGTTATTGTTCTGTAAAGCTTCGGAATTTTGGGAGGAAGGAAGACAAGACTGTTGGGTAATAGGAGGAGAGGAGGCAGAGTCTGACTGGCTGCTGGACAATGTGCTGTAAGCGTTCTCTGACAGCCATTGCAAGACCTGTTCCTGGTTCTCGGGCCTACTAAGGTTTGTACCCTGCAGTTTAGTTAATGTGGCAAGCAACCCTGGCACTGTGGAGTGGCGCAATGCTTGCTGCCCCACAGGAGTAGGCACGGGACGCCCTGTGGCTTCACTGCTACCTTGCTCCCCAGAACCATTCCCCCGACCTCGCCCACGGCCTCGTCCACGTCCCTTTCCGGGAGCCTTGCGCATTTTGAATTCCTAGTTAGAAATTGGCACTGTATACCAGTAGTAAAAATTGTGGGTGCACGTAACCCCAATATATTCTTTGAATTCCCAGTCAGAAACTGGCACTATATGGCAGTAGCAAGAAATGAGGGTATTTGTATTCCCAATATACTCTTTGAATTCCCAGTCAGACAATGGCACTGTATACCAGTAGTAAAAATTGTGGGTGCACGTAACCCCAATATATTCTTTGAATTCCCAGTCAGAAACTGGCACTATATGGCAGTAGCAAGAAATGAGGGTATTTGTATTCCCAATATACTCTTTGAATTCCCAGTCAGACAATGGCACTGTATACCAGTAGTAAAAATTGTGGGTGCACGTAACCCCAATATATTCTTTGAATTCCCAGTCAGACACTGGCACTATATGGCAGTAGCAAGAAATGAGGGTATTTGTATTCCCAATATACTCTTTGAATTCCCAGTCAGACAATGGCACTGTATACCAGTAGTAAAAATTGTGGGTGCACGTAACCCCAATATATTCTTTGAATTCCCAGTCAGACACTGGCACTATATGGCAGTAGCAAGAAATGAGGGTATTTGTATTCCCAATATACTCTTTGAATTCCCAGTCAGACAATGGCACTGTATACCAGTAGTAAAAATTGTGGGTGCACGTAACCCCAATATATTCTTTGAATTCCCAGTCAGAAACTGGCACTATATGGCAGTAGCAAGAAATGAGGGTATTTGTATTCCCAATATACTCTTTGAATTCCCAGTCAGACAATGGCACTGTATACCAGTAGTAAAAATTGTGGGTGCACGTAACCCCAATATATTCTTTGAATTCCCAGTCAGACACTGGCACTATATGGCAGTAGCAAGAAATGAGGGTCTTTGAATTCCCAGTCAGACAATGGCACTGTATACCAGTAGTAAAAATTGTGGGTGCACGTAACCCCAATATATTCTTTGAATTCCCAGTCAGAAACTGGCACTATATGGCAGTAGCAAGAAATGAGGGTATTTGTATTCCCAATATACTCTTTGAATTCCCAGTCAGACAATGGCACTGTATACCAGTAGTAAAAATTGTGGGTGCACGTAACCCCAATATATTCTTTGAATTCCCAGTCAGAAACTGGCACTATATGGCAGTAGCAAGAAATGAGGGTATTTATAACCCCAATATATTCTTTGAATTCCCAGTCAGACACTGGCACTATATGGCAGTAGCAAGAAATGAGGGTATTTGTATTCCCAATATACTCTTTGAATTCCCAGTCAGACAATGGCACTGTATACCAGTAGTAAAAATTGTGGGTGCACGTAACCCCAATATATTCTTTGAATTCCCAGTCAGAAACTGGCACTATATGGCAGTAGCAAGAAATGAGGGTATTTGTATTCCCAATATACTCTTTGAATTCCCAGTCAGACAATGGCACTGTATACCAGTAGTAAAAATTGTGGGTGCACGTAACCCCAATATATTCTTTGAATTCCCAGTCAGAAACTGGCACTATATGGCAGTAGCAAGAAATGAGGGTATTTGTATTCCCAATATACTCTTTGAATTCCCAGTCAGACAATGGCACTGTATACCAGTAGTAAAAATTGTGGGTGCACGTAACCCCAATATATTCTTTGAATTACCAGTCAGAAACTGGCACTATATGGCAGTAGCAAGAAATGAGGGTATTTATAACCCCAATATATTCTTTGAATTCCCAGTCAGACAATGGCACTGTATACCAGTAGTAAAAATTGTGGGTGCACGTAACCCCAATATATTCTTTGAATTCCCAGTCAGACACTGGCACTATATGGCAGTAGCAAGAAATGAGGGTATTTGTATTCCCAATATACTCTTTGAATTCCCAGTCAGACAATGGCACTGTATACCAGTAGTAAAAATTGTGGGTGCACGTAACCCCAATATATTCTTTGAATTCCCAGTCAGACACTGGCACTATATGGCAGTAGCAAGAAATGAGGGTATTTGTATTCCCAATATACTCTTTGAATTCCCAGTCAGACAATGGCACTGTATACCAGTAGTAAAAATTGTGGGTGCACGTAACCCCAATATATTCTTTGAATTCCCAGTCAGAAACTGGCACTATATGGCAGTAGCAAGAAATGAGGGTATTTGTATTCCCAATATACTCTTTGAATTCCCAGTCAGACAATGGCACTGTATACCAGTAGTAAAAATTGTGGGTGCACGTAACCCCAATATATTCTTTGAATTCCCAGTCAGAAACTGGCACTATATGGCAGTAGCAAGAAATGAGGGTATTTGTATTCCCAATATACTCTTTGAATTCCCAGTCAGACAATGGCACTGTATACCAGTAGTAAAAATTGTGGGTGCACGTAACCCCAATATATTCTTTGAATTACCAGTCAGAAACTGGCACTATATGGCAGTAGCAAGAAATGAGGGTATTTATAACCCCAATATATTCTTTGAATTCCCAGTCAGACAATGGCACTGTATACCAGTAGTAAAAATTGTGGGTGCACGTAACCCCAATATATTCTTTGAATTCCCAGTCAGACACTGGCACTATATGGCAGTAGCAAGAAATGAGGGTATTTGTATTCCCAATATACTCTTTGAATTCCCAGTCAGACAATGGCACTGTATACCAGTAGTAAAAATTGTGGGTGCACGTAACCCCAATATATTCTTTGAATTCCCAGTCAGACACTGGCACTATATGGCAGTAGCAAGAAATGAGGGTATTTGTATTCCCAATATACTCTTTGAATTCCCAGTCAGACAATGGCACTGTATACCAGTAGTAAAAATTGTGGGTGCACGTAACCCCAATATATTCTTTGAATTCCCAGTCAGACACTGGCACTATATGGCAGTAGCAAGAAATGAGGGTATTTGTATTCCCAATATACTCTTTGAATTCCCAGTCAGACAATGGCACTGTATACCAGTAGTAAAAATTGTGGGTGCACGTAACCCCAATATATTCTTTGAATTCCCAGTCAGACACTGGCACTATATGGCAGTAGCAAGAAATGAGGGTATTTGTATTCCCAATATACTCTTTGAATTCCCAGTCAGACAATGGCACTGTATACCAGTAGTAAAAATTGTGGGTGCACGTAACCCCAATATATTCTTTGAATTACCAGTCAGAAACTGGCACTATATGGCAGTAGCAAGAAATGAGGGTATTTATAACCCCAATATATTCTTTGAATTCCCAGTCAGACAATGGCACTGTATACCAGTAGTAAAAATTGTGGGTGCACGTAACCCCAATATATTCTTTGAATTCCCAGTCAGAAACTGGCACTATATGGCAGTAGCAAGAAATGAGGGTATTTGTATTCCCAATATACTCTTTGAATTCCCAGTCAGACAATGGCACTGTATACCAGTAGTAAAAATTGTGGGTGCACGTAACCCCAATATATTCTTTGAATTACCAGTCAGAAACTGGCACTATATGGCAGTAGCAAGAAATGAGGGTATTTGTATTCCCAATATACTCTTTGAATTCCCAGTCAGACAATGGCACTGTATACCAGTAGTAAAAATTGTGGGTGCACGTAACCCCAATATATTCTTTGAATTCCCAGTCAGAAACTGGCACTATATGGCAGTAGCAAGAAATGAGGGTATTTGTATTCCCAATATACTCTTTGAATTCCCAGTCAGACAATGGCACTGTATACCAGTAGTAAAAATTGTGGGTGCACGTAACCCCAATATATTCTTTGAATTCCCAGTCAGAAACTGGCACTATATGGCAGTAGCAAGAAATGAGGGTATTTGTATTCCCAATATACTCTTTGAATTCCCAGTCAGACAATGGCACTGTATACCAGTAGTAAAAATTGTGGGTGCACGTAACCCCAATATATTCTTTGAATTCCCAGTCAGACACTGGCACTATATGGCAGTAGCAAGAAATGAGGGTATTTGTATTCCCAATATACTCTTTGAATTCCCAGTCAGACAATGGCACTGTATACCAGTAGTAAAAATTGTGGGTGCACGTAACCCCAATATATTCTTTGAATTCCCAGTCAGAAACTGGCACTATATGGCAGTAGCAAGAAATGAGGGTATTTGTATTCCCAATATACTCTTTGAATTCCCAGTCAGACAATGGCACTGTATACCAGTAGTAAAAATTGTGGGTGCACGTAACCCCAATATATTCTTTGAATTCCCAGTCAGAAACTGGCACTATATGGCAGTAGCAAGAAATGAGGGTATTTGTATTCCCAATATACTCTTTGAATTCCCAGTCAGACAATGGCACTGTATACCAGTAGTAAAAATTGTGGGTGCACGTAACCCCAATATATTCTTTGAATTACCAGTCAGAAACTGGCACTATATGGCAGTAGCAAGAAATGAGGGTATTTATAACCCCAATATATTCTTTGAATTCCCAGTCAGACAATGGCACTGTATACCAGTAGTAAAAATTGTGGGTGCACGTAACCCCAATATATTCTTTGAATTCCCAGTCAGACACTGGCACTATATGGCAGTAGCAAGAAATGAGGGTATTTGTATTCCCAATATATTCTTTGAATTCCCAGTCAGACAATGGCACTGTATACCAGTAGTAAAAATTGTGGGTGCACGTAACCCCAATATATTCTTTGAATTCCCAGTCAGACACTGGCACTATATGGCAGTAGCAAGAAATGAGGGTATTTGTATTCCCAATATATTCTTTGAATTCCCAGTCAGACAATGGCACTGTATACCAGTAGTAAAAATTGTGGGTGTATATAGCCCCAATTCTATTGCTAGGGGACTTGCAGGGTATTTCTGGGGTGAAGGTGGGGGGGCACACCGTTGGAACGGGTATCGGGGTATATATCGGGTATACGGGAATACACTGACAGTGTATTCCATTCAGGATCCTGGGAAAGCTGGGTTGCGGCGATTGAGCCCGTCAGTGCCACGTTACACTGACAAGCTTCTCCCTGGAATTTAGCTCTTATAAGAGCTGTTGGTTGTCTTCTCCTTCCTATCCTAGCCTGTCCCTGCCTACCCAGAATCTAAGCCCTAGCTAGCTGGACGGAAACCTCCGTCCTCGGTGAATTGCAAGCTCAGAATGACCCGAAGCTGGGCGTCGCTGTTCTTTTAAATTAGAGGTCACATGTTTTCGGCAGCCAATGGGTTTTGCCTACTTTTTTCAACGTCACCGGTGTCGTAGTTCCTGTCCCACCTACCCTGCGCTGTTATTGGAGCAAAAAAGGCGCCAGGGAAGGTGGGAGGGGAATCGAGTAATGGCGCACTTTACCACGCGGTGTTCGATTCGATTCGAACATGCCGAACAGCCTAATATCCGATCGAACATGAGTTCGATAGAACACTGTTCGCTCATCTCTAATCCACAGGCATTCAGGAAGAAGAAATGTGAATTTGTTTGGTAATGGAGACTCCTTAGGCTAAAGGCAAAAAAAAAAAAAAGTGATGTGTTTGACAGTCTTTTCTGCAGCATTTTTCACAGAAAGTATTCAGAGTGTTTACGTGCAGACTTTCTACTACCATTATACCTATATAGAAAACACCAGGGTTTCCATAGATATAAATGACATGCTGCAAATTTTCCAATGCAGATTTTCTTCAGCAATGTGTGGATGGGATTAGCTAGAATCCCCATCCAATTGTTAAAAATGCTGTATTTTCGCAATGTAGGACCCAAATGCAAAGGGTTTTTCTGGAAATGTGATATTGATGACCTCTTGTTAGCAGTAAGCATTGTGATACATACAGGACCACTGCTTCCTTCACTTATATGAGACACATAGTGGAGAGAGGAGAAGAGAGGAGAGGAGAAGAGAGGAGGAGAGGAGAGAGAAAGATTGGTGCAAATGCAGTTTTTTTTGTTTGTTTTTCAAATTCCCCCTCATTCTGAATTTTTTTTATTTATTTTTTTTTTAGCTTCCCAGTACATTGTGCAGGATATTGACTGGTGCCATTACAAAGTACAAACAATAAGCCATCTTGTGACTCTGTGGACCCAAAAAGGTGAATTAAAAATGGATACACAAAACGAAAATTGGCTAGGTTAAAATGAAGTTTCCAGTTGAAATAAAAAAAAAAAAAAACACATGCAAAACATAAAATGCATCAATTAAAGTTAGAAAAAATCTACTTCAGGCATTAGGAAACTTTTTTTTTTCTGACTGCAAAAAAACCCCAGTATGAATATATCCTAAAATGGTACAATTTTACAACTCATCTGTTGTGACCCTCATTCACAAGAACTCATTCATAAACATGGAGGTCTTACGAGAGGATGCCCAGGAAATTTAACAGTACTATAGCAACCCCAGAACAAGCACAATAGTGACACTAGTGTAGCAGCAAGTATGGCAGGAATAGGAAAAAATGAGCCATGGGCCCTTGGTACCAATAAAGGAGATCTATACTAAAACACATGACTGCAGGTAAAGAATGATAATATGCATATTATTTACATGAGAGAGTGAAACTGTACGGAAGTAATGGCAGTTGTACAATTGTTTTCGTATGGTTACATCTTGCTAGCTGAAACCTGGAAAGAAGAAGAAGAGAGACCACACACATCCTGTAGAACAGGTGCAATCTCTCAGGGGATCCTCCACACATGATGGATTACAACATTTATTATTATTAGACATCAAGAGAGCGTCCAGCCAGTACACACAGACATTATTTCCTCAGACTAGGGCTCTCCATGGAAAGTTTAGGTTTAAAGAGTAGTGTTAATGTGTGCTGTGATGTGGAATGTATAGAGGGCTGTGGCTGAGCAGGTCACATACATGTGTTATACAATATATACAGCTGTCAAAAGATACAGTCCTCTGCCAATAACAACAACTGTTGACTTTAGTGATCCAACACATATACAGCTGCATAAAAAGCAAAGAAAGGTGATCTCTGAATTTATGGTGCAAAACAAACAGGTCGAGAGGATAGTTCTTAAAAGAGGATCTTTCACAACCTCCATCAATTTCAACTCTACATCATTTAATAGGTGCTGCTCCACGGATTCTGACATAGTTGGAATTATTTCTCTAACCCCCACTGTTCCCGAGCAAGTAATACTGTTAGTTTTAGTGCCTGATATGATATTTAGACTTTGTACTGTCAGGTGGGTGGAGTCAGGCAGCAGCAGGCTGCCTCTGATTGGAGCACTGAATCACGCCCCCTTACAGACACTGCCCTTCTGACATTACAAAGCCTAAAGAGGTTGCCAAGATTATAAAGAAAAATAGAAAACTGTAGATGGCACAGCTTATAATTCCAAATGAAATATATAGTCAGGACAAGCAATGAAGATCAGCTAAAGTCCTTGGAGTATAAAAGAGCCAAGGAAAACGATGGAGGTGCACAACTACCCGGAAAAAAGCTGAACAGATGATAGAACAAAAAAGAGCAGTGATGGGTGGGCACTCACCAAACATTCTCCAAAGGACGACAGTCGTCTTCTCTTTTCTCTAAAACATATCCTTTTATTAGGTACATAAGTAAAAGAAATCCAAAGGGAGGGAGTGATAGCACAATTGGCAAAAAAGAGGCAACAGCCGTTTCGCGTTCACAGTCACGCTTCTTCAAGCCTAAGGTGCAATACCACGGACTCCAAACACCAGGTCTTAAATAAAGAACTATAATTACACTTGATCAGAAGCAACATGTGTCAGCTTGAAAAGATGGCCAATCAAAATTGCAGCAGTACATAGCCTGTCCCTTTAATTTGACATTCCCCCATACTACGGCCTGAGTAGCGGAAGCCATCCAATCAGATTACTTCCCTTTTGCTCCACCCTTCGTCGGACCTGAATGGGAACCACTGAATACTTGGACTAACCAATCGGAATGTTACATTAACTATTATGCTCCTCCCAAAGATCAAACTTCTTACAAAGGCAGTCCAACTCTAGATGGAAACGCCCACCTGGTAAACTACCAATGAGCGTAACGCCGACATAGACAGGAATCCCTTTCAAATGGGACGGCAAACCACGTGACCCGATGTAGCCAATCCTAGAGGTGCCGACCCGCATGCGCAGAACACAAAAGAAACAGACGGCCGGCTATTAGAATTCACCGTCCGCGATATAGCGGACCTGAAGGGAAACAGCGAGAAAAACTCGCTGTCACCACGTGACTTTAGTACAGCCAATCACGGGAGCGCCGACCAGACATCAAGCTTAGGAGCAGCGATAGATACCTGCTGCAAGCACGTGACCAACAGTGGCCAATCCTAAAGGCGCCGACCAGAATACATCTAATCTAATACAAAAAAGGGGGATAAAAGTTTAAACAGTAGGGACAGTTAAGCCCAGTTGCAAATCAGGACCTCTTACTAGACATGGATAAAATTCAATCCGCCTTCAATTTTATCTAGGCTCATCCTTTAAAGCTGACAAGAACAGGAACATTTATAAAGATATACAAATATACATAAAAAATATACATAAAAAACAAAAAACATGCAAAAAAGGAGAAGAAAGAAAAACTAAAAAAAAAAAACTAAAAAAAAAAAAAAAAAAAAAAAAGAGAAGAAAAACAAAAACAAAAAGAACCAGAATCCCAGAAAAATAAATGAGCAAAAATAGCGATATTAAAGAAAGACCCTCATGTCTGTCTTCTCATTTCCTGTTCTTGTCAGCTTTAAAGGATGAGCCTAGATAAAATTGAAGGCGGATTGAATTTTATCCATGTCTAGTAAGAGGTCCTGATTTGCAACTGGGCTTAACTGTCCCTACTGTTTAAACTTTTATCCCCCTTTTTTGTATTAGATTAGATGTATTCTGGTCGGCGCCTTTAGGATTGGCCACTGTTGGTCACGTGCTTGCAGCAGGTATCTATCGCTGCTCCTAAGCTTGATGTCTGGTCGGCGCTCCCGTGATTGGCTGTACTAAAGTCACGTGGTGACAGCGAGTTTTTCTCGCTGTTTCCCTTCAGGTCCGCTATATCGCGGACGGTGAATTCTAATAGCCGGCCGTCTGTTTCTTTTGTGTTCTGCGCATGCGGGTCGGCACCTCTAGGATTGGCTACATCGGGTCACGTGGTTTGCCGTCCCATTTGAAAGGGATTCCTGTCTATGTCGGCGTTACGCTCATTGGTAGTTTACCAGGTGGGCGTTTCCATCTAGAGTTGGACTGCCTTTGTAAGAAGTTTGATCTTTGGGAGGAGCATAATAGTTAATGTAACATTCCGATTGGTTAGTCCAAGTATTCAGTGGTTCCCATTCAGGTCCGACGAAGGGTGGAGCAAAAGGGAAGTAATCTGATTGGATGGCTTCCGCTACTCAGGCCGTAGTATGGGGGAATGTCAAATTAAAGGGACAGGCTATGTACTGCTGCAATTTTGATTGGCCATCTTTTCAAGCTGACACATGTTGCTTCTGATCAAGTGTAATTATAGTTCTTTATTTAAGACCTGGTGTTTGGAGTCCGTGGTATTGCACCTTAGGCTTGAAGAAGCGTGACTGTGAACGCGAAACGGCTGTTGCCTCTTTTTTGCCAATTGTGCTATCACTCCCTCCCTTTGGATTTCTTTTACTTATGTACCTAATAAAAGGATATGTTTTAGAGAAAAGAGAAGACGACTGTCGTCCTTTGGAGAAGGTTGCCAAGATTAACCTTCCCATGGTGCCCTCCTATGACAGAACCACAGGAGGGTGCCCCTTGACCTCTAAAGGGACAGGACGACAGAGGGGTTTAATTGCAGCATCTTCCCCTTCAGTGTTCTTCCCAGAAGATCTTTAAGCTTAGGTCCGGGGAGCAGGATTGATAAGGGAAAGGGGGGGAATTGAGTCTCCTCTTCTTTCCTTGCTGTGCCTGGTTAGCAGGGGTGAACCTGCCCCTTTCGCCGCTCGAGGCGAAAGACAGAAAGCCGCCCCCCAGAGGGGGCGGAGCATGGGCGGGGCTAAGCAAATGGGGCAGGGCTAAGCGAAAGGGTGGGGCTTAGCGGCGTTCGCAGGCAGAGAACAGGCACGGAGAGGACCTGCTCTCTGCCTGAGCGTGAGGGGAGGCTGCTGGAGCAGCGCTACTCCAGTGGCCTCCCCAATCCACCGCTCGGTGCTAAGCCAGTCCAGGACAGCTTGTCCTGAACTGGCTTAGGTAAGCAAAAATGCTGCCCTCCCTGGGGCCCTGGCATAGCGTCGCGGTCGCTTCAGGTCGCCTCATGGGAGGTACGGTGCTGCTGGTTAGCAATCCTCTGTGTAAGCGGCCATTTTCTTGTGGCCACGGAGCATGCGCAGTCGGCTCTGCCTGAGGAGGCCCGATGGCAGAGCCGACTACACATGCCTAGAAGATTGAAAACCAGGACGTTAGAAGAGACAGGGAGAGGGCGTTCCAGAAGAAGATAGAGGCATTGCTGGAGATTTCCCTTGCAGTATTGGGGACGCCCCCAATGCTGTTTGAGCTCTGGAGACCGTCCCCAGTGCTGCGAGAGAACAGATTTGCATACCGACGAAAACAGAGATTTCTACCGAACGGTGGCGTGTAGAAGACATCTAAAGGTTGGAGAAGAATAGCCTTTCATAAAGTTATTGCTACATGTTAGTCAGGAAAAAAAAAGGGTATCCAACGATAGGATCCCTTTAAGGAGAATTAGTCCATGTGTGTTGGTCTGTGGATTGCATGATAGTTAACTGTTACTGCTTGTGTTCCACCATATCCTTGGATATGGAGGCTAAAAAACGAAAGAGCACAGAATTCTTGCCCTGAGGATAGCTACATTATGTTAAATTCCCCACGTCCCTTTAAAAACAACAACAACAAAAAAAAAAACACCAAAACAAAACACCACACACATGCCCTTATTTCAGCTATAATTAAAAAATATACCGTAATTATACTAGATGTTTGGCTATTGCAGAACTAGCCAACTTGTAAATGTATGGTAACATTGTACATTTTCTGTGTTGTCCTTAGGATCCAGGCAACAGCTACTTATAAGCACCATATTAGTGTCTTACTATAAATACTGAGTACTAGTAGTTAACACGTTGCTTACTTTACACATACAGTCTCACACCTCCAAGAAATCTGCCTTGTCCTTTCAGTTTAATGTACATTTATTGCTGGGTTCACACCAGTGCACGGTCTACATTTTCAGGTTTCTGTCTTCTGCCAACAGAAGACGGAAACCTGTCAGACCGTGTCCGGCTGTGAACGCCGGTGAGCGTTTTGTGCTCTCCGCGACGAAACGGTTTTTTTTTTTTTTTAAAACCGGACACAAAGTCCTGCATGTCTGACTTTGTGTCCGGTAAAAAAAAAAAAACAACAAAAAAAACCCCACAAACTACTGTTTCGCCACAGAGAGCACAAAACGCTCACCGGCGCTCATGGCCAGACACTTTTCAAACCCATTCATTTGAATGGGTTTGAAAACTGCCTGCAGGTTTCCATTTCCTGCCCAGTTTTGAGCAGGAAACGGAAACCTGCATAACGGAGACCCCGGGCACAGATGTAAACGAGCCCTATAAAGTTTGGAGCATCTTAGTATTATTTACATAGTGAACCAGACAAACAGGAGAAAGTTTTTCACACATACTCCTCTCAGCCATAACATTAAAACCTCTCGTGACAATGGCATTTGCCATGAGTAGATATACTGGACAGTGATAATGAAATGTAAGAGTATACAGTGCCGAACATAAAATGTTACTACTTTGGTACATTGTGCTGGTCACTGTCTAATAGATACCAGATGTCCTTTTGAGCACAATTTCCTCTCCTCCCACCTTTGCACAGAGTGAAACCGTATCCAAATCTTTTTTGTCGTCTCAAAGTAGGCGTTCTATTCATGGCACCATACATATAATGTACACATGTATTATGTTATGGCAGCAGACACCATAAAGGCATCATTCCCATTGGATAGAACCTAATTTTATAGGGAAACTCCCATTTCATTGATTTTTTTTTTTTTTTTTTGCTATTGCTTTTTTAACCGATCACATTTCCCTTTAATAGAAAACAGGCTGTAAAATTTCCATTAGCAATGCCAGGGACACCAGCCATTCACATGTACTGTAAGGATGTAGAGCTGCAGCATTCACCAAAAGGGGGGTGGTCAATTCAAATGCCTGTATCTTCTGTTTTATACCACCTAGAAAAATGGTTCTGGTATCATAAGGCGGCTGAGAATCTAAGCAACAAGTTTAACAGTCAAATTATGATGACTATAGGTCTGGGATAAAACATTTCCAAAACAGAAGGTCTTGTGGGTTATTCTCACTATGCAGTGGTTAGTACCAACAAGAAAAATGGCCTCAGGAGGTACAAGGCAGAAAAAGGGCCAAACCCACAGAAGAGCTACTGGAGCACAAATTGCCGAATATGAAAGAAAAAAGTGTCAAAACACTCAGCGCAGTGTTGTTTGCCAAGTATGTGGCTGAAAAGCTGCTTATATGTTATGCCTGGTTCACATCGGCGTTTGGTAATCCGTTCCGGGAGTCTGCATGGGGACCCCCCTGAACGGACTACTGAATGCATTAGCATGCAATGTGCAGTGAAACCACACGGACTCCATAGAATATAATGGGGTCTGTGTGCTTTCCGCGCACTGCCCGCATAAATCATGCGGACATGAAAGTAGATCACAAAGTACTTTTCTGTCTGCATGTTACGTGCGGACACCGCGCGGAGAGTACACAAACCCTATTATAGTCTATTGGGTCCATGTGCTTTCACTGCACACCACTTGCTAATGTGTTTGGTTTTCCGTTCGGGGTGTCCCCATGCGGACTCCCCGAACGGATTACCAAATGCAGATGTGAACTAACCATTAGAGTGCTTACATGGGAGGAAAAAAACAAAAAACCCTGTTCACCCTCAAAGAACCAAGTCAATTTAGGTCTTAAGAAACATGGAAAGTTATTAAGTTTTACCTCCTTGTATTATTTTGTACATTTATAGTGTATTTGATTTGCTTTTTGCCAAGAGCATTGCACAGATTACTTTGCCATATGAATAGTCAGTTACAGTAAGTGATTAAAGAGGCTGAGAGAAATCCTTCTGGTAGTTGTAGCCAAGATTATATAACTGCAATGTAGTACTGCTTGATGTAGGCCAACAAGCACACTCTTACTTTTTGCAGAAAACTAATTTTTAGTTACACACTTTTCACCTACAGTATAAAGGCAATGGAGCAACATTGATCCAAATCTCCTTTCCCGAGACAGCAGTAATTACTCTCAGCACACCAAGTTTATTAGCAAAGTCTTCAATCAACTCAATCTTAAAAAGAATTTTTAACCCATTCCCACCACAGTATTTTTCAATTTTCATTTTGACCATATCTTTTATTTTCTTTGTTCACAGAGCAGTAGGAGTATTTAACTCTTGCAGGGCAAATGGTACCATTTAATATTCTGTACGATGTATTGGGAAGCTGGGGGAAAAAAAAAAAATATACAAAATGAGGTGTTTTGGAGAAAAACTGCATTTGTGCAACTTTGTTACGGGCTTTGTTTTTACAATGTTCACTGTGCAGCCAAAATGACAAGTCACCTGCACTCTATGGGTTTTTAGAATTCCAGGGTTACCACATTTATATAGTTTTGTTTTTTTTAACCCCTTTAAACAACAACAAAAAAAAAATTGCAAGTCAAAAATTTCCATATACTTGGCTATATAAGGAATATTTTTGAGGGTCTAGAAGTACTTTTTATTTATCCCATTTTGGAGAATTTCTGATGCTTTAACCCCTTAGAGACACAGCCCAAAAGTGACTTAAGGACCAGGCCTCTTTTTTCAAAACTGACATGTGTCACTTTAAATGGCAATAGCTTTGAGACGCTTTAACTTACACAAGTGATTCTGAGATTGTTTTTTTGTGACATATTGTACTTCATGTCAGTAGAAAATTTTTGTCGATATTTTTTGCCTTTGATTATGAAAAAATAGGAAATTTGATGAAAATTTGGAAAAAAGTGCAGTTTTCAAACTTTGAAATTGCAAGCCTTTCAAATGGAAAGCCATACTACCCAAATTTTTTGATAAATATAATTAACCATGTCTCTGATTTATGTAGAAGTCAAATTTTAATCACCCTTTCATTTTTTTCAGATATTATAAGGCTTACAAGTCAAGCAGTGATTTTCCAAATTTTCAAGAAAATTTCCAAAACACATTTTTCAAGGGACCAGTTCAGTTTTGAAGGGAACTTCAGAGGCCTCTCTTGTAAAAACCCCCATAAGTCACCCCATTCTCAAAACTGCACTCCTGAAAGAATCCAAAACAGCAGTTAGAAAGTTTCTTAACCCTTTCAGCATTTCACAGCAATTAAAACAAAATGGAGGTCAAATTTACATTTTTCAATTTCTATCACTAATATATTCATTTAGCCCTAGAATTTACACATTTACTAAGGGTTAAAGGAGAAATTGCACCCCACATTTTGTTACGCAATTTCTCCCGAACACGGCAATACCCCATATGTGCTGGTACCCTAATGTACGGGCACACGGTCGCTCTCAGAACGGATGGAGCGCTAATTGGATTTTGTAGGCCAGATTTTGCTAAAATAGATTGCAGGCACCATGTTCCTTTTGCAGAGCCCCCAAGGTGCCAAAACAGTGGAAACCCCCAAAATGTGACCCCATTTTGGAAACTAGACCCCTCAAGGAATTTATCAAGGGGTATAGTGAGCACTTTGACCCTACAGGAGTGTAACAGAATTGGCCCAACAAAAGGAAAAGTGACATTTTTTGCTATAAAATGTAGCTTTAACCCCAAATTATGCATTTCCACAAGGGGTTAAAAGAGAAAATGCACCCCACAAGTTGTCAAGCATTTTCTCCCAAAAACAGGAATGCCCCACATGTGGATGTAAAGTGATCTATGGGCACGCTGTAAGGTCCAGAGCGGAAGGAGCGCTATTGGGATTTTGGAGGGCAAATTTAGCTTGAGTTTGTACAAGGCACCATGTTGCATTTGGAGAGCCCCTGAAGTGTCAGAAGAGTAGAAACACCCCCCAAAATGACCCCATTTTGGAAACTAGACCCCTCAAGGAATTTATCAAGGGGTATAGTGAGCACTTGAACCCTACAGGTGCTTCACAGATTTTTTTACCATTGAGAAGTGAAAATGAAAAATTACTTTTTTTATAATAAAATGTCACTGTAGCCCCAAATTTTTCATCTTCACGAGGGGTTAAAGGAGAAATTGCACCCCACATTTTGTTACGCAATTTCTCCCGAACACGGCAATACCCCATATGTGCTGGTACCCTAATGTACGGGCACACGGTCGCTCTCAGAACGGATGGAGCGCTAATTGGATTTTGTAGGCCAGATTTTGCTAAAATAGATTGCAGGCACCATGTTCCTTTTGCAGAGCCCCCAAGGTGCCAAAACAGTGGAAACCCCCAAAATGTGACCCCATTTTGGAAACTAGACCCCTCAAGGAATTTATCAAGGGGTATAGTGAGCACTTTGACCCTACAGGAGTGTAACAGAATTGGCCCAACAAAAGGAAAAGTGACATTTTTTTGCTATAAAATGTAGCTTTAACCCCAAATTATGCATTTCCACAAGGGGTTAAAAGAGAAAATGCACCCCACAAATTGTCAAGCATTTTCTCCCAACTACAGAAATGCCCCACATGTGTATGTAAAGTGATGTATGGTCACACAGTGGGATAGAACAATAGTTGGAGGGTAGATTTGGCTGAAATTGGTTTTAGTTACCATGTCACATTTGTAGAGGCCTTGAAGTGCCAAAACAGTGGAAACCCCCAAAATGTGACCCCATTTTGGAAACTAGACCCCTTGACTTCAGTGACGTTAGTGTTAAATTACACCTCTTAAAAAATTTACCAAGAAGTATAGCAAACATTTGGATGCAGCTTGTATGGCAATTTATTATCCAGAAATTACTGCATAACCGGATGAAAGTAATTGTGTGAGAGTACGTGATGGTATAAGGAGGCGATATTCCATGGAAAATAAATTCTAAAATTAATATTCCATGGAAGTGTGGTACAATCTAAAGCACTCCTTCATGCACAGGCCAGGTTTATCAGGGCAGGTGTCACACTGATAAATGGTGTCTCTCCTTATTCCTCTTTTGTAACACACTCTGCATCTTTTCTGAGTTTTCCCTTTTTTAGCAGTTTAGGGGACTTCACCGGGAAAATGTTGCCCTGGTACAATACGGGAACCATGAGTTTCAGAAGTACTGGGGCCTGGCACTTCTAGGTCCCCAAATATCAGGGACTTGATAATTGCCTCCTGAAACTCAAGGAAAGTTCCTGTGTGGCCTGCACATCGTGATAGCACGTAAGAGTTATACAATGCCATCTGAACCATGTGCACGACCAGCTTTTTGTACCACACTCTTGTTTTTCGCATGGCACTGTAGGGCTTTAGGACTTGATCAGATAGATCAACCCCTCCCATGTACTTATTGTATGCCAGGATGCAGTCTGGCTTGGAGACAGTGGTACTGGTGTCACGCAGAGGGACAGAGGTGCTGCCGCTGCCATTAGCTGTGGTCAGTACAAGGACATCCCTCTTGTCCCTATACTTGACCAGCAGCATATTCTCATTGCAGATGGCACTACTCTCACCCTTTCTGAGGCGCTGCTCAATATGTGCCCTAGGGAGGCCTCTTTGATTTCTGCGCACAGTCCCACAAGCTGCAGTTCCTCTAGAACTCAGGGACCTAAAGAGTGGGATGCTGGTGTAAAAGTTATCCACATAGAGGTGATAACCCTTGTCCAGCAGTGGGTGCAGCAAATCCCACACAATTTTCCCACTAACTCCTAGGATTGGGGGGCAGTCTGGGGGCTCAATCCTTGTGTCCCTTCCTTCATACACCCTAAATTTATAAGTGTATCCTGAACTGCTCTCACATAGCTTATACATTTTAATGCCATACCGTGCCCGCTTACTGGGCAAGTATTGGCGGAATTTTAGCCTCCCTTTGAAACTGATCAGAGACTCATCAATTGCAATGTTCTGATCAGGGATGTAGGACTCTGCAAATTTGGAACTAAAGTGGTCAATGACTGGCCTAACTTTGTATAAGCGGTCAAAATTTGGGGCATCTTGGGGCGGGCACTGGGAATTATCATTATAATGAATGAACTTTAGGATACTTTCAAACCGCTTCCTGGACATAGCCATTCGATAGATTGGAGTGTTGTGCAAGACGTCTGTACTCCAATACTGACGAATTTTAGGTTTTTTCACTATGCCCATATGCAGAATAAGACCCCAGAAAATCTTCATTTCTGCTGCATTTACTGGGGTCCAGTTCTGTGGCCTGGCATAGGAAGAGGTGGCATTTTGTTCCAAAAATTGTTCAGCGTACAAATTCGTTTGGGCCACCATAAGATCTACAAACTCATCAGAGAAAAAGATTTTGAAAAAGTCATTTTCTCTGAAGCCCTCAGTCTCAATTTGTATTCCTGACCGGGCAACAAAGTCAGGAAGCTGAGGCTCATAATTTTCTGGGGGTGGGGTCCACATGGGCTCTACAGGTGGGGCAACTAACTCAGCAATTGTTCTGGGGCGCCTCCTTTGGGGTTGCTCATCACTGGAGGAGGAGGAGGAAGAAGAAGAGGAAAAATAAAGGAATGGGGCATTTTCCTCTTCTCCCTCGCTGGCGGTATCAGTGTCAGAGGCCAGTATGGCGTACGCCTCTTCTACTGAAAACCTTCTTTGGGATGATTGGGACATTTTTGTGTGTGTGTGGTGTTTTACTTGAGTATATAAAACTTTATTTCTTTGAAACTTTATTTCTTTGAAACTTTTTCAGTGTGGGGTGTGTGTTGTGCTTTAACACGTGTATTTTATGTAAAAAAAAACAAAAAAAAAAACCTTCCCTTCTATCAAAAATGGAGCTATATATAGATTGAAAAAAAACTGAGCCAAAAATCACAAATGTGACCAATAACGTATATTTTATTACTGGTCAATTTGCGGTGGCGAGTTTTACAAAAAAAAAAGCTTGTGCACAAACAAAATTCTCTTTTCTACCTACTAGAAAAAAAAACAGCTAAAAATCACAAATGTGACCAATAACGTATATTTTATTACTGGTCAATTTGCGGTGGCGAGTTTTACAAAAAAAAAAGCTTGTGCACAAACAAAATTCTCTTTTCTACCTACTAGAAAAAAAAACAGCTAAAAATCACAAATGTGACCAATAACGTATATTTTATTACTGGTCAATTTGCGGTGGCGAGTTTTACAAAAAAAAAAAAGCTTGTGCACAAACAAAAAAAAAAGAAAAGGAAAAAAAAATGCAAAAATGCAAAAAAAACTAACAAAAAAAAAAAAAAAAAATTTGGAGAAATGCCAAAAAGGGCTTTCTCAAAAAGGGGAGGGAAGGGAGTCTCTTTTCTGCACAGAATGCAGAGTTTAGGACCCAGAAGCTGGAGGAGCCAGACAGTCTCAGATGCCTCGGTCAGGAAAGGGTGGAGAGGAGATGGGAGGGGGGACGGGAGACGGCAGAGGGGAGAGATGGGCAGTAGAGGGCTGGCTGGGAGAGGACCTAGGACGTCTGGCAGAATCTGATCGAGGTATGACGCAGCGGTAACGCAGCAATCTCACGCACAGGGCAGCACGGGTTCTGCTCTGCTCGCAATTCCCAGAGGGAGTGATGTAAGCAGAGCAGTGCCCGAAGTTTACACTGCCCTGCACGCCATTGATTGGTCAATCTGCCATGATGCTGGCAGATTGACCAATTAAAACATCTGGAGGGGGTCGCACCACTGTACGCCCCCCAAACACTCGACAGGGATTGGTGCAAGGTGTAGCTCCAATCACTGTCACTTTTGTACCGATCTGTCGGCACAGATCATTGGATCTGTGCCGGCAAGCTGCAATTGGACATTGCGAAGCAATCGTCCAATTGCAGCGATCCACGTGGCAGGGAGGGGGTTAAATCTTCCGATTCATGTAAAGAAAGTGGTCTGCTGTCATGGACAGCAGCAACCTTCTTACAGTTTCCGTGTCTTGAGACACGGAGGCTGTTTATAACCATGACGTATTATTACTTCATGGTGCGCGAAGTACCTCGCGTCCATGACGTAATAGTACGTCAAAGGTCGCTAAGGGGTTAATTGGTATTTTTCGTTTTGTATTGTATTTAAGGAGGCTTGAACCTGCAATCATTTGATAAGTCACAATGTAATTTTATAGTTTATTTATTTTAGATTCTGGTCCTCACAGTTGAAAACCAAAGCAAGAAAGACATGGCATACGGAAACTCTTGAGAAAACTCCCATATTCGCATTGCTATTGCCACATTATGTTGTGATTTTAACCACTGCTCATATCAAGATCCACTGTTTAATACATGTAAGTGAGGTGTATGATTTATAGCTATTATTGTTTGTAACACATTATTTAACAATATTTCCACCTTGCAACCTCCCCTACTTTCATTCCCATTTGTAAGTTTTTATGTCAATTCCTGTGTCCTCAACACATTTGTGTTGTATGTGTTCCCTTTTTGGAAGTTAATAAAATTTATTTTTATATGAAATTTTGATGATGCTGAGTGCCCCCACTCTATTTTTCTGGTATTTGTCCTCACAGTTGAAGTGTACCTTCTTCGTAGGTGGAAAAACTTGCAAAAAAGCAAACACTTATTTTCCCTAATGTACATTCCATTCTATTGGAGACTCACTACATAGCTATTGAGACCAGTCATAGATCAGCTTTAATAGCTATGTTTTTACGACAGGCCTAGGAGCCTCCTTATTGCTCCTGGCTGTTATAAGAACATTGCTCTTGGAATCTCACTGCACGGAAGCCATGCTGCACCAGAAAGGATACAGGGTGATGGGGATCAAATTTGGGGGCCTTCAGAGGGACATTATATAAAACAATATCATTAGCTCTAGGTCTCTGCTACGACCAGTGGCTGCTATCTTTAAAGATTCAGCTTCCACTGTACTATTACAGTGCATGTGGGGAAATAGTTAAAAAGGTCAAGCACTCCTACTTAGAGAGTTGCACAAGACCCAGAATAAAGCCATAACTATACAAGGTCGCACCAGAGTGCACTCAGGAAAACCCCACCAATGGCACAACCCAAAATTTGTGAAAAAAAAAACTTGAAAATTAACATCTACGTTATACGATACACAGCTTCCATCCAAATGTTTGTACTACGATACCAGTAAACAATATATACTGCCCCCAAAAATAAAGGGAACACTAAAATACCACATCCTAGATATCAATGAATTAAATATTACAGTTGCAAATCTTTATTCATTACATTGTGTATTGAGTAGAGAACAATAAAACATAAAAATGATCAATGTAAATCTAAGTTAATATTCCATGGAGGTCTCTATTTGGAAAGATACTGAAAATCAAAGTGGAAAATCAAATTACAGACACTGTAATCTGTAATACGGGGGCACCACAAGGTACAGTTCTTGCCCCTTTCCTCTTCACACTGTACACTGCAGACTTTAGGTGCAACTCATCCAGCTGTTACTTACAGAAGTACTCCGATGACTCTGCAATAGTAGGCCTCATCACAGAAGGAGATGACAGGGAGTACATAGGGATCTTATCATTGGATATCCTTTTTTTCTCGATAACGCGTCAGAATAGCCTTAAGAAAGGCTATTCGTCTCCTACCTTTAGATGTCTTCTCAGCGCCTCCATTCAGTAGAAAACTGGGTTTTCTTCGGTATGCAAATGAGTTCTCTCGCAGCACTGGGGGCGGGCCCCAGCGCTCGAACAGCACTAGGGGAGATCCACATGCTGCGAGAGAAGTCTCCAGCGCCACCTCCATCTTCTTCAGGAACCCGCCTGTCTGCGCGTCTTCTTCCATCCTGGGTTTTCAGTTATCTAGGCCTGAGGCAGAGCCGACTACGCATGCCCGGGCCACAAGAAAATGGTTGCTTACACAGCTTACTATGTAAGCGGCCATCTTCTTGTGACCCAGGCATGCGCAGTCCGCTCTACTCGAGGCCTAAAAAAATTGAAAACCCATGACGGAAGACGACACGCAGAGAGGCGGGTTCCTGAAGAAGATGGAGGTGGCGCTGGAGAGTTCTCTTGCAGCATTGGGGACACCCCCAGTGCTGTTTGAGCGCTGGTGCCTGCCCCAGTGCTGCAAGAGAACTCATTTGCATACCAACAAAAAAAAAAAAAATGGGATTTCGGGCGAACGGCAGCGCAGAGAAGACATCTAAAGGTAGGAGACGAATAGCCTTTCTTAAGGTTATTCTGACATGTTATCGAGAAAAAAAAAAAAGGGTATCCAAAGATAGGATCCTTTTAAACTGGGATTTTGAGGAATGGTGTCAGCAGAGCCACCTCAGGATTAATGCTGGGAAGACCAAGGAGATGATGGTGGACTTTAGTAAGCGGAGAGGTGCTCCAAATCCAGTGGACATCCAGGGGACAGGCATTTAGATAGTTAAGAGAAAGCAGGAAGGGCACTCACCCATAGACGAATATTCTTCTAAAAGGCATCCTTTATTAGGGAAAAGCATCAATAAAAACAACCATAGGGAGGGAAGAGAGAGCATACGTGGCATGGAAAAAGGCAACAGCCGTTTCGTGCTCACCTGAGCGCTTTTTCAAGCCTCCAATGCATACATATTGGTCGTCTCTTCGTGTAAATATCTACTCTCCTTGTACTTGATCTGTATAAGTGTGAAATCAGCAGTGCCATCCTAAACTTTCTGTCACATTTTTAGATAGTTAAGACCTATAAGTACCTGGGTGTGCTCCTCAAGCTGGACTGGGCTGATCACCTGGATGTGCTGCACAGAAAGAGTCACAGCAGGCTTTACCTGCTTAGGAAGCTGAGCACCTTTGGAGTCCAGGGGGGACCACTTAGGGCCTTTTTCAATTCTGTAGTAACAACAGCTATCTTCTTCGGAGTGGCCGGCTGGGGACGTTGCATACTAACCAGAGATAAGAATAGACTTGACAGGCTGATTAGAAGGGCCAACTCTGTCCTGGGGAGCCCCCTGGACCCAGGCATACTGTCCGTGGTCAGTTCCATGCTGGAGAATAACTCCCATCCAAGGCATGAGACCTTGACAGCATTGGGCAGTAGTGTCAGTGAACGACTGCTTCCCAGTTAGGGGGCATTCACATGGAGTAACACGCGCTGATTCTGGTACGATAACTTGCGTAAGAATCTGATAAAAAGACTCCCATTGACTTCAATGGGTTTCATTTAACACGCGTAACACATTGAAGTCAATGGGAGTCTTTATCAGCGCTGATTCTTACACGAGTTATCGCGCCAGAATCGGCACCATGTTACTCCGTGTGAATGTCTCCTTAGGGTGCATTCACACGGAGGAAAATGGTGAGGAATTTGGTGTGGAATTTCAACGCTGAAAAAAAAGCTTCCAATTGACATTGAGGTCAATAGGAGGCTTTTTTTTCAGCGCTGAAATTCCACACCAAATTCCTCACCATTTTCCTCCATGAGAATGGACCCCAAGTGTGAGAAGGAGAGTTATCAGAAGTCTTTCCTCTCTACTGCGGTTAGGCTGTACAATCAACACCGAGCTAAGCGTAGATTACTCCATACAGAGAACTGAATGATCCTGAAGTTGGTGATATGCCTCCTACTATCTTCTTTCATTTATTTTTTTATCTGAGATTTTTGTATGTTGTATTTTTTTTTTTTTGCATTATTGTATTATCCATGCTGCTGTATCACACTGAATTTGGTGGGACTATTAAACGATCATCTTACTTGATAGATATGGAATAACTTTAATCAATAGTAGAAACCCTTGAATATGAGAGCAAACTGGTTTTGCTAGTGGAATAGCCTTAAAAACTAATTTAAAAAAATGTGAATTCCGTTTTCTGCACATGTCATTATGAGTCATAAGTGATTGATTTTGCTGTGACAGACTATGTAAATCCTGGCTCACTGAGGCCTTCACATTATTATTCATGCAATTCACTAAGAATAGTTGGATCAGTACTTGACGTTTTTGGATAAAAAAAAAATAAAAAAAGAATCCCTCTGAAATAATTTATTAGAAAACTGAAGGAAAAAAAAATATATCAAGACTGTACAAGTACAATACTGATAACTTTTGACTGTCAATACCAAAAAAATAGTTTTCTGTTGTATTCTTAGGCTAGGTCATTAATATCAGATTAATGGAGGAGGCATCTCCATATGCAATTTACTGAAAGGAACATGGTGCTCCAGTGAAAAACACATGTCCTTCAATTTTTGCCAAGCATGGCATCTTACATTTTGTAGGCACTGTGCCTAATACTGGCTAGGTCATCAGTATGTCATCTGTGGGGGTTCGACTGTTCCAAGAACCTCCGAGTACTTAAATCTGCGAGTGGATGGGCAATTCTGCTGTGGATAAGTCAACAGTATGAGAAATGTAGTTCATTTGGAGAAAAAAAAAAAAAAAATGATTCGGCCTTACAAGACTTTCTCTCTGTGAGCAGTTATTGGTTAGTTCACTGTACATTACAATCAAGCGCAATATAATGAACTGTAGGAGATTCTTTTATGACAATCGTGAAATCATTACGGATCTCCAACCATCTTCCAGGCTACCTCAAAGGCTTTCTAGATGGCATATTGCTATTCAGATCACTCAATTTGAATCTGTTGTTCTTTTAGGAAACAATACCCGCTATGTCCGATAGTGACTGTTTATATAACCTCGCCACACGACAGCTCAGTAACTTGTGTGTCTTTAGCAAGCTGTTAATAGTTGTATTGTCAGTTCACACAAAGGCCTGTTTTTCTTGTGCACTGGCAATGGAGGAAAAAGTATGGAGCTCCAAATAACACAACTAGATTAATTACATTCTTTGATCCTCTTTCATTCAATATAACCCAGAGATACAATGGGCACAGCTCATTCTGTGACCTGTAACTCACTCTAATGAACACATTCATAATCAGGTCAGAAATCTTTATTCGGTCATGACCATGCCCTCTGCGTGCAGACCAATTTCAGGAATAATCATTTATTATACGGATACTTTATTTCATAGCAAAATAAATAAATACACAACATATTATACATTTTATGAAACAAAAAGTATAAAATGAAAACGACAAAAAATAGTGGAAGAAAAAAAAAAAAAGTAATTTACGTAAATGCCGTGTATACTGACTGCCATATTGCAAAATCTAGCAAACAGTAGTTTGTGGTCATTCAATATATCATTCCTACCATGCCAATGTAATCGAAAATAGGCGATTCATGGCAATAGCCATTAATGAGTGTTTACACAAAAAATGTTCCACAAAGTCGAGAGAACAAGGGAAAAAACAAAACAAAATAAAAGTTTCATGCTGCAAAAGCATAGATCACACCGCGGTAACTGCAAGTCTACTCTGGTTTCACTTTCTTGTTAAGCTGTCAAAGTAAAATGATGCTTTTGAAATACCGCAAGAACACGCATTATAATAATTATGTACTAAAAATATACCCTGTAACCTCTAGGTTTAGAAAGACACTGAAAAATAGGCTTTAGCAATTACAATACAAAGGGTGCATTCACACAGAGTAAAGATTTAGGCATTGATTTTTAAACGTGTAAAAATAAGCACGGCGTTATTGATACGTTTTTGGCGCAAAGTGGTTTTTGACCCGTTGTCACGTTTTGACGCTTTTGTCGTGGTTTTTTACGCCGTATGAATGCACCCTAACAGTCTTAAGGAGCCAGTCATATCCGAAGTGTAACACATACTCTAGAGAGAAAATTCTACAGTGAGAAGCTTTAGTCATTGTCAAATGAAGATAAATTTGTCTAAATTGAACATGAAACAAAAATAGCAAAATCTAACATGATGTGTGACGGCTGTTGTTCTTCTGTCTCTGCGTCACAGGCCTCAGCGGTCCCTTACCCCCTAAAGCATGACCATAGTTCAGTCTCCTTTAGCTAGGTTGCGAGGCACAGAGACGAGGGTAGATCTCCATCTATCAGACATATGGTTAGGTCATAAATGTCTTCCATGGGAAATCCCATTTAAAGCACACAATCTGTAGCAACACTAGTACCAAATCCCTTCCCATCAACACCAAATATCATCCAGCAAAAAACACCTCCCAGAAGAGCTACATCAGCTCACCTCAACAACGTGAGCAAATGCAGAAAATACCTTCGCAGAAGTGCTAAACACCACAGGGCAGCATCACTGGAAGCAGAATTGCCCCCCAACCTTCCTTTCACCCAAAAGTAGGTACACTCTCTTTTTACTCAACCCATTGACAGCAACACATCATTGGGCGAGCAAATCATTCCCCAATTCCATATCTCCTATCGAACTTTCCAACTCCAGTAGTAGCGAAAGATGTCTCCAGATTACAGTATTCAATCCATAGACTCTGGTTGAACTACTCCCAGGTGAAGGAGTCCTTCAGCCTTTCTAGCCATAGAGGCTGCACTGATAACTCAAAGCTGGTATTACCAGTGCACCTTCTACTTTAGAGCCTTGCTTTGTGGCAAAGCTTTGTGTCTCAACAAATAAAAAAAATTAAAATATTAATAAAGAAATTACTGGGAATCCTCCATAATAGCAGCACAGGAGGGTAGAGTCATGCCTTGATAGGACCAGGAAACAAAGGGTTAAACGATACTCATCCCCTTCCTCGCACTAGTGTTTTACAAAACAGACGGTTAAAGGGGCTCTATCAGCAAAATTATGCTGTATGAGCCCCACATATGCCTGAATAGCCTTTAAAAAGGCTATTCAGGCACGGCTAATCTTATTTTAAACCCCCCCCCCCGTTTTAATATAATACCCTAAAAATGAATATGCAAATGATACTTACCCGTGCACAGTGGGCGGTCCTGCACTGTCCGGCGTCATCTTGCTGTCACGCCTTCCTCTTCTTTTTTTCTTCCAGCGACACCCTCCTGACCTGGCTCTTCCACGCCTTGATCTTCTGTACTTCCAGAATAAAGTTGTTCGCAAGCATACTTGCGCATGCGCAGTACGCTCACATAGTTCTAAGGGGAACTTAGAACTACTACAAAATTGGCCCGGGAGCGTGCGCGGATTTGAACCGAACCCGCCGGAAGAACAGAAGATCAAGGCAGGGAAGAGCCAGGACAGGAGGACGTCGCTGGAAGAAGAAAGAAGAGGAAGGCGTGACAGCAAGATAGCCAATAGTTCTACTATATTCCTTGATAATCAATATGGGCTAAAAATTGAGAGAGTGACCACCTCGTTGATTTCATTTCTGGGTCAATATATATTTCACTGGCTTCAATATAATGGCACACACCAATGATGACATGACTAAACAAACACTTGTGTAATCATGCAATCACTGATGGCTGTATGCAGACGGGGTTTTGTCTCCATACAGCTGCTGCTATATAGGGACAGACATTTACAAATGTTTGCAAAAGGCAGACAGCATGGATAGGTGCTGGATTTTAAAAGTGTGGCAATAGGACGGAGTGAAACACCCAAATTCAATGTTTAAAGAGGCTTCCAGCCACAGGAAAAGACAACAGTATATGATCTGTGGGAGTCTGATACAAGTGCTTAAAGCTGCTGTAGTGGATGGGGAGATTGTGCATTATGCTCCTACTCAAGTAAATGGAGCAGAATGGGGCTGCAGTGTCGTTCCTAGTACTTGAATAGGAGCAGACTGTGTACGCTCCCTGTCCACTGCAGTAACAGGTCATCAGTATGAAAAATCCATTTTGATTGGGAAAACCCCTTTAAGAGGGGTGTCCCAATAGTTTTGCCCATATAGTATGTATATATCATGTAATTTATATTTATGTAACTTTTTTAGACTGTATAAATCACATTACCTTTTGGCATTATCTGGTGTAGAGCAACAGAGAGGAAAAAGATGGAATCGCTGTAATAAGTTCCAGTACCAGCACTGAAGAGCTTCTGCATGGCTTCTACTGTTGGAAACAGCTTCTCTGTCAGGGTGCTTACATCATGGAAAATTACCTGCCGAGCACAGTACACATATGTAAGCAAAAATAAGTCACTTTTTTCAAACACATACAAGTCTGTCCTTCCTTGCAGCCAATTAAAATAAGAGACAAACCCCCCATAATCTGTATTTGAGTCGGCTCCATGACGTTGAGATGGAGTACAGGGAAAAGTTCTTAAATCAAAGATAAGTTGAGAGCCTTTTATTTTTGTAGATCCCTCATCACTGCACTTTCAATGCTTCCTGGGTTCCCTGTCATCCTCTGCAATCACATTGATCCTTGACATGAGCATGTCAAGAGAGAGAACTGCAGGGACCCAGGAAGATGCAAACAGCAAAGGTGGGGGAACAGTGATGTGGGTAAAGCTTATTTTGTTAACACATTCCAACGCTTTCAAATAACCAAAATCTGTACAATTTGTAAAAAGTATAACATGTAAACTTTTTGGACTGCAAATAAATTAGTGTACAGAGCAGTTAGCTAAAACTAATGAACACAGTTTAGATCTATAAGAACATTTTAGATCACTTTTAGGACAGGGCCTTTTTACTGTAGTACACACACACACACCTCAAAAAAATAAAAGGGAACTCTCAAATGACACATTCTAGATCTGAATGAATGAAATATTTTCATTGAACACTTTATTCTGTACAAAGTTGAATGTGATGACAACGTCACACAAAAATCATCAAATGGAAATCAAATTTATTGACCGATGGAGGCCTGGATTTGGAGCGTCAACTCAACACAAACACAAAATACAACTTTTCAGGAAACCAAAAAAAAAAAATCAAAAAAATCTCAGAATCACTTTGATAATTTAAAGTGTCTCAAAGTTATTACACCACAAAGTGACATGCCAGATTTGAAGAGTGAGGCCTGGTCTTTAAGGTACTTTTGGGCTGCGTCCCCAAAATTCTATTTCATATTTTAGAAAGATCAAATATGTGCACTCTATTTTAGCCTCTACAGCTGGCTGCAGACCCTCCTACGTGGACCTTTTTCTGTATTTCATAAAGAAAATACATAACTGATCAGGCCTATTAGAAGTTGGAAATCAAAGGAATTTAGATCACTACAAGGTAAAAGGACAATACATTTTTAATTACCTATCCCATCTTGTTCCAGAAGAGAACGGTAATGGGGCACGTTCTAGACATTCATCGCATATTCCATAGGTTTTACTGTTTTGAGCACCTAAATTATTAAAGAAGCTCGAGCCTCTTAATTGTGGAGCCTCGCAGAAGGTCTTGTGCCCCAAACGCATGTCAAGGACTAGACGCTAGTTTTCTGATGAGAGTTATACCGTATTTTCCAGACTATAAGGCGCACATAAAGTCCTACGATTTCCTCAGAAATCGTAAGTGCGCCTTATAGTCCGGTGTGCCTTATATATGGAAGTGGCGGCACACGAGGAGTTAAGCGGCGGCCGCCGGCAAAGTCTGCCTGCCGCTTCCATGCATTGCAATGGGAGCGCGCTACTCAAATAGTATTCGTTCATCTCTAACTTCAATTGTAACTTCTTACAACTGAAGTTAGAGATGCGCGAATACTATTTGAATAGCGCGCTCCCATTGCAATGTATGGAACCGACCGCCGCTGGCAAAGTCTGCCTGCCGCTTCAAACGATTCTACCATTAAAATAAGTTCTTTCCTCTGACCACGTCGGAATAGCCTTAAAGGCTATTCGTCTCCTACCTAGCTGCGTCCTCCCCTTCTGTGTCGTCTTCTATGGGCCTCATGGATGACGCATGCGCAGTCGGCTCTGGCTGCGAGAGCCTGTTTGGGCCTCATGGATGACGCATGCGCAGTCGGCTCTAACAGGCTCTCGCAGCCAGAGCCGACTGTGCATGCGTCATCCATGAGGCCCAAAGAAAACAACACAGAAGGGGCGGACGCAGCTCAGGAAGAAGGCGGCGCTGGCTAAAGGTAGGAGACGAATAGCCGCCGCTTTCCATCACATATGAGGCGCATCGGACAGCGCTGCGCCTTATAGTTCGGTGCGCCTTATATATGGACCTAGGCAGGACTATAAGGCGCTCATGGGCAATGCGCCTTATAGTCTGCAAAATACGGTAGTAAATCTCCGCCCTGGCATCATCCCTGGCCTACTATGAGCACTATTCTCAAAAGAGGTAAGCTCATGAAAAAAAAATGAACAGTGGTGCACCAGAAAACTGACAGTTTAGTAAATCCATTCGTAACACATAAACTGGTACTCAGGAGTACCAGTTTATGTGTTACGAATCAATTTAGTTTGGTGCTACCAACCCAGTGTGTACAGTTTAGTAAATCCCTCAATTGTTGTTTCTTACAGATCTAACAATGCAGACTCATTTGGTTTTAAAACAGTATTGAAGTACTGAAAATGCATATCTTTCTGGTTATGAAGGCATCTTAAAGAGGACCTTTCACCACTTCCAACAAGTCCAGCTCTTTCTATTTAATAACTGCTACCTCACAGATTCCAGTACAGCTGGAATTTTTTCTCTAGCCCCCACCATTCCCAAACAATGAATGCTGTTAGTTTTGGTGTCTGATGTGCTATTTAGACTCTGTATTGTAAGGAGGATAGTGTAAGGCAGGAGCAGACAAGGGGTGCAATTCTGAGCGGTGACACCGGCTGCCTCTAACTGGATCCCAGAATCACACCCCATGTCTGACACTGCCCTTCTGACATTACAGAGATGAAATAGCACATCAGGCACCAAAACTACCTGTGCTTGTTGCTTGGGAATGGTAGGGCTGGAGAGAAATTCTAACTATGCTAGAATCAGTGGAGTGGCGCATATTAAGAAATGCTAAGAACTAGAATTTATGGAGGTGGTGAAAGGCCCTCTTTAAAACATAACTAATTTATTGCAGTATATTGTGAAATCAATTCACTTTCAATTACTCATGGCAACAGAAACATAGTAACAGAACCATAGTAATGAACGGCCTGGGAACCTTCAACATAAACTACGAACTGCCCCACACAGACAGGTTAGGGTCACCTTGTAATGTGGTGCCTTTGTTGCAGAGATATCCCCTTTTTTGTGAACATGCAAATGCCCTATCTGAAATATTGCTATTGCTCCAAAGGAGGTAAGGTAAAGTTTATACCTTTTCTTTACCTTCGGCTTCTTCAAATACAGTAGGGAACTGTGTGTTAAATCCAAAATGAGTTTATCTGGCAGAACCAAATTCTTAGAAGGCATCTGTCACTTATAAATCCCTACCATGACAAGGACAAAGACAGCAGATCCCTTCTACTGGACACATTTTGTAGAAATAATAAAATTATAAAAAAATATATACAAAATAAAATTGGATTTAGAGAATGAATATACAGATTGACAACTTACATTTTTTATCCAAATAAATACAGTTCTTAAAGGGAACCTGTCATGCTGAAAATGCAGTAAAATATAGATACTGATTGATATACATAGTTATGTGGGGAAAAGTCAGTAGAACTTGTCATTTATTTATTTAGATTGGTCTTATCAATGTCTGACCACGCTCCATATAAAATGAATAAAATACAACCCTGTATCCAAGATCATTAATAAAACTATTTATCAATCTGCTCAGCACTTCCTGATGCTTTCACATAGCACTGCAGTTTCCATTTTTTATTAACAATTTTATTAATAAAATTATGTAACTGCAAACATATTTGGCTTCTTTCAGTCACACCCTTTAGAAATGTAAGCTGCTTCTTTAAAAAAAAAAAAAATAATAATAATAATAATTCACAAAATGAAATAGTCTTCAATGAAATGACCTTAAGGCCACATGTAGTGGGCTGCAGCAAAAAAGTGATGTGGGAAAAACAGCAACAGAAATGCATCAAGACCCTGGAAGCAGCAAGACTGCAATGACCATTGGGGAACCGGAGAATATGGGGTTTGTTTTTTTTTGTTTTTTTTTTTTAATACCTTCCCTAGCCTCCTTGCACAAAACTGTATATCCTCGACAAACCCTGTAAGGATAAGGTCACACAAACGAATCCTCCCTCTCTTCAAAGATACATTAAAGACACTTATTGTTGCCCTGATTTACTCTCACTTTCAGGGCTAGTTCACATGTGGGGCGCCCGCGTGGGTTTTGTCGAGCCGCGTCTCTCTCTCTCTCTCTGGTCAAAACCCGCCTGCCACGACCATTGCGGTCGCAGCTTTCCCCTCCTATGTCGGCTCAAATGAATGAGCCGATAAAGGAGGGTGCTGCCGCTAGGCGGAAGCCGCGGTCCATCGCACCGCGGCTTCCGCCTGAAGAAAGGACATGTCGCTTCTTTTCTCCGCTAGCAGCAGGCCGCCGCTAGCGGAAAAAAGAAGCCCGGCGGTCTGCATAGACCACCATTGTAAAGGGGCGGATTTTGAAGCGAAATCTGCCCCTTTGTTCACGTGTGAACGAGCCCTTACTGTAACTCCTTACTAATCAGTCTTCCCCTTACTAAACTCTCCCCTCATCTCTCAGTCTAGACACTACAGCGATGTCTCTGGTCTGTGCCAGTCACTACATTGGCTGCCTATTCATTACAGAATACAGTATAAACTTAACACCCTCATCCACAAGGCTCTCCATAATGCTGCACCTCCCTCCCTCCCTCCCTCATCTATCATCCAACCCTTGCTCTCTGCTCAATGACCTAAGAGACTAACATCCTCTATTATCAGATCCTCCCACGCTCAAATACAAGACTTCTCCCGAGTTGCACCATTTCTCTGGAATGCTCTGCCCCAATCAGATTAACCCACAATTTCTACAGCTTCAAGCGCAAACTAAAGATGAATCTTTTCAGATGGACCTATCAATTCCTAATGTAAACTCTTCTGCAGTCAGAATCCCTAAAACAAACCCACCTCTGCTCACAATCCCACAAGATATGACGCCATTTCAAACTAGCTTTATATGTCCATCTGCATATTAAAGGACATGACTGGGGACAGCTCATACAGCCTTATTTATGTGTAATGACAGTAACCTGTATAACAAAATTGTCTGACCACTGTATAAGCAATGCTACCTCCGATGCCGCCCCTGCAACCTCTTGTGTCACTCCCCTCTACCTCATAGATTGTAAGCTCTTGTGAGCAGGGTATCAGTCCCATTGTGCGAGTTGACTATTTCTTTGTATATTATCTTTTTTTGTCTGTACTCGAACCTTACAAATTGCACAGTGCTGCGGAATATGTTGGATCTATATAAAATGTAATAGTAATTATTAAAATTATATACAGAAAAAGAAAAAAAAATCCAGCAAATCACCTGCATATTTTATTGCTTCTCTGCTGAGTTTGCATTTTTTTCCTACCCATAAGTCTAATCAGGAGAACACATTCTTGCAGGTAAAAATTAACATTCTGCTTTTTAAAATTTGAGAAAAAACAAACAAAAAACAACATCAGGTTTTGACAGCACTAAGTTTTCCTACAGTATGTGGCTTATCTTAGGACGTGTCTTATGTAGAGTTACCGCCAACACTGGTAATATACCTCTGATTTGCACCGACAATAAAAGAGCTTTTATCTTTGGAATAGCGGAATAGATATGGATAAACAAAACTCCATAATGTTCAGGGTGAAAGTGACCATCTAGTGACACGTCATTGGGCTTTTCAAACCACGTGACAGGTTAAACATTAAATGGAGCAGTTTTTTTGTTGTTGTAAACATGTTGCGGATTTGTTGCAGATTTTACTGCTTCTATTTCAGAAATTGAGATGCTGTTCCACAGATCAGTTTCCACTACAGGTTTTTCTTTCCACAAGTGTATGACTTTTACTTTGCTGGTACTGAAATACCATGAGAATTTTAGACATTAAATTCTGCAACAGCAAACACGCAGTGCATGTCCAACTGGGGACCCTGCCCTAACACAAAGTTTTACTGGTACTGCCATTAAATATTCTACTAGAAACTGGATACGCAAGTTATATTAAAGTAGTGGCAAGCACTTGTCTATGATGGACAACATAGATTGTGGTTTCTTTTTAGGACTCCCCTCTATGATCCAGAAAGTTCTGGCCGACTCAAGTAATTCTCATATTACAAATGGCTAGCATGCAGTTGTTATTTTCCTTTACAGCGTCCCCTAGAGGAGAAGGTCTGTCTGTCTTGCTGTTTGCTAAGGGTGCTGCATTCTCTAATAATCCCTATAACCCTGGCATGATAACACAAGGGATATAACAAAAAGTCATCACACAAACACCAAATTCCTAAACACTAGAGTAACCAAGTCTATGCAAAATTATGCAATTTATTTGGCAACTATTACATTCAGATCACTGCCTGGAAGAAAACTGAATTATCTGCGCACTAACCTATTTCCTGAGAACAAAACAGTTGTTCCCAGAGATGACAGGTCACAAGATTGTGTTTTTTGTGGATTTTAGTCCAGCTCCTAGCTACTAGTCACAGCTGGCTCTACAAGCACATGATTTACTACACACAGCCATGTACAGAGGTGGATGAAACAAGTTCTCTGCAAGGTGAATACGGCTGAAAAAGATACGAGCCTGCACCATCAGGACTGTACTCCCATGTGAAAAACAACAGTTTTCCAGGCTAAAATCCTATTAATGATAACCTGCTTTATGACACATGGAAAAATATTAACTCTAGGGATGCTGGGACCAGTTTCTTCTCCCTGAGCCTGTGTCACTTTTAGAAATAAATGTCTGCAAAATCAATCAGAGGATGCGATAGGGAACATGAGAAATAGGGCATCACCATAGTGACCAGGCAGTGGAACAAGTTAAGGGGAAAATGCCTGCACTGGAACAACCAAACAAGTGAAGAGGGATGATATTGCTCAGTCAGAGAAGCAACGAGTTACATGTACGAGTCTACCAATAACATCTGCTGGATCATGTGACCAGCCAGGATATGGAAGCCGTGAAGCTCTAGTGACACCGACTGGTGCGAACGTCTAACAAAAATAATCAGCAGAAAACTACCTTGTACTATGAATATAGTGTAGTGCAGTAAAAGTAGATCCACAGACAAAGCAAAGAAAAAAAAACAAAAACACCACACACACACAAAAAAACATTTTTCACCAGAATAAAAACATGAGTTTTTGGATGTGCATCGTCTGAAACCACACCAAGTCTAAATTCACAACATACAATTTTTTACTATACAGTTACAAACTTCGCATCATGGTTTCTCCATAGAACTCTGCAGACTTTCTGCTTCAATTATACCTATAGAGAAACCACCGGCATTTCTTTAGGTATAATTTACATGCTGTGATTCACAAAAATGAAAAGTTTCCACTGCTTGAATTTTTCTCAAGTGTGTGGATGGGATTCAATAGGTTTTCAGGGGCCCAAAGGGGACGAAGCAAGTCCAGCTCGAGTGACATCTCTTCCATCATTGAAGATGGCCGACATCAGCGGGGAGTGTGTCAGAGCCAGGGAGAGGTAAGTAACAGTGTTTTTTTATTTTTGTATCCTCCGTTGGGTCTCCGATTATTATACTCCGGAGTCTGAAAAAGGAGGGGGGGGGGGGGGGGGGGGTTGGGGGGAGAAATGTCAAATGTTCACTTTGGAGCCCTGTCATTCCTAGTTACGCCACTGACAGCTGGCCTAGAAAGCCTAGAAAGTCCTGGAAGAAATGGTCATAATTCAATATTATATTGTGGACTCAGATTGACAGAACATAACATTTACATAAATGGGATTTCTAAACTTTCCTGAATTCCTGAAAAATAAGTATATAACAAGCTCTGCATCTAAAGTTATTATATCATATAAATAGAAGTAACCCAGTAACAGTTATCTTGAGAAAATCACTGCTAAAATGGGAATAACTATTCCCCATCCCTAGGCCCTACAGAAACAGCGTAGCACATCTGATTATGCCATTTCCAGAAATGTGAAGCTCCCATTTTCCTCTATGGGAGTTACGAGAAGAGCGTACAGCAGCTACGCTTGACTGTTCTCATAAGTTCTGCCCCAGGGACCAGATCTCAGAAGCAGTTATTCCCATCTCAGCAGCGATCTTTCAGACATGGGAATAACCTTGTAATAACTAATCATTTTATCTACAAGAGTTCAGTCGGCAGCTTTTTCCAACTCTGACTCCTCCGAAAATTGCACCTGAGTTAATGAAAAGGAAGATTAATATTTTATAAAAGTTATATTTATTATCTCTCTAGTGGAGGAACAAATGTACTGCAACTGTAGGTCCTGTAACAAGTACAAGAATTGTCAGTATGTGGCACAGCGGCACCATAGACACCCTCTCAGCGTAATGTATGGACGTTTCCCCAAACCCAGTAAGGGAAGGGAAGATCCATTTATTTTAACTTGAGTGTCACTGCAATATTTACATACACCAAATACCACCCGGGGGGGGGGGGGGGGGTGTTCATCTATTGATCGTCTGCCTCAGACAGCGGAGGGGGGGGGGTGTTTGGGGGTGCTAGTGGTAACATTACACTGAATACAATGCAGTAATATGTTGTGCAGTAATACTTACAGGAGGACGTCTTCCCACATTTCCCGTTTCTTCCCTTTGGACCACCATGTGGCTCCTCTTCCTTTGGGCCATATATGCAGGGCTGGTTTTAGACAAAGTGGGGCCATGGGCAAAATTAAAAGTGGGGCCCCAAATGTTTAAATATTGTATCTACTATATAATCATATTGTTAAGTTGATGTACTGCACTGCCCATCACTGCTGTTTACTAGTGTTCCTAAGGCCTTTAAAGAGGACCTTTCACCTCCTGGGGCACATGCAGTGTAATATACCGCTAGAAAGCCAACAGTGCCCTGAATTCAGCGTACTATTGGCTTTCCCATTCTATGCCCCCGGTGAAGAGCGGTAGGTCCCGGTACTGTAGCTCTTCACTGTCAGAATGGCGTTTCTGACAGTCAGTCAGGAACGTCCTTCCTCACAGTAGCGTTTCAAATTGCCCTTGCTGCCACCCCCTCCAAAGTGCCGCCTGAGGCCACTGCCTCACCTCATTAGAGGTGCGGCCATGGTTTGATGTAATAAGGAGTACTAGGGTTCTGAATAGAGATGAGCGAACGCTATTCAAAACAGCCGTTTCGAATAGCATGCTCCCAGAGAAATGAATGGAAGCAGCCGGCACGCAGACTTTGCTGCCGAACACTTAACCCCCCGCGTGCCGACTACGTCCATTTATTTCTATGGGAGCTGTTTTGAATAGTGTTCACTCATCTCTAGTTCTGAATTGGTTACAGCACTGACGGCTGTATTCTCTTCTCCAGAGATCACAATCTATGATACTCTGATCCTAGGTAGTGAATAAAAGTTTCAGCTACAAATGGGGCAGGTTTCGCTGGCTTCCTTTCCTTGTATCCTGTGCTTGCACTGACATCCTGCCCCTCCCAGCCCACTACATTTCGTTGTATACAGTATTTCACATCTACTTTTGAAGAACATAACATCTGTGTCTTTCAGATGCTCAGTCTCTTGGAATACAATGCAGTAATGTAAATACAAGTCTTATGAGTTGGCTTATTTTTCACATATTCATAATGCAAGCATAAGATAAACCAAGCATTCCTGAGGCTTAAGTAAATAAAACTCGAGACTCTCAGCGGTGGCTGCAATGTCTCCAAAACCATATTGGCTGCAAGTCTGTAGCAATCAACAGTTAAAGGGTTTGTAAATTATTATTTTTTTTTTTTTTTGTTAATGCCCACACATATGAGATCAGGTGTTCAGGTTGTGTCCAATACCTATACTATACAGGGTCACATAGACAAGAGTAGAAAGCTCTGTACACTGTATGGTGACCAGGTGATATTAGTGCAGCTCAAATCCCATTGACATCAGACCCAAGCCCCCCCTCCCCGCTAGATATTTCTGGCCGTAAAAACTCTGTTAATGACAGTAAAGTTACTTTTTGCAGCGCCTAATAAGAGGAATTCAAAGATGTCAAATCTTTGGAACTTCAATAGGTCCCTGCCATGGAATCCTATTAGTATCCCACAATCTCTTAGCAATGACCGTAAACACCACTCTAAAATAGTTGTAAAACCGACACACTTGGTCCTGTATATTACGGCTGTATTAACCCAGATCTTCTTTATTGAGGCCTGTGATCCAAATTCTTCTGCCTTACAGATTTCTGAAAATGGCCTCAGGGTTCCTGTACATGGTACAGCTCAGGAGTAATATGCAGGTTAGTATCAATGCAGGACACACCATGGCCACAGCTTATTACAATTATACTGTACAGTTCTAAGCTTCGGCTCACTGAAAAGACGGTAGCTCTTACCCTAATGTGGTGGTCTCTTGAAATAGCAGATCTGTGGGATGTTCAAACAGGAAAATAGGTCCGCAGTCCTTTTGGGTACGTTTAAAAATTAACTTTTAATCCATTATTAAAAAATACAGATTCCAAATAGAGATCAAAAAATAAAGTTCCAAAGTGAAAAAAGTTAGGAAAACACGTACATAGTGGTTAAAAAGTATGGAACACCGACACATTTCGAGGTAGAGCTACCTCTTACTTATGGCAGGTCTAAACTGACTAACAGTTTCTGTTTAAATATCCTACGTAATTAAATAGCTTATACGTTGCACCTGTGTTTGCATACAATCTCAATAGTATCCTTCTCTCTTACCTGACCGGATCCTCAAATCACTACCACAGTAATTATACAGATATACATCCAAAATTCAGTTAGGTACACTCTCCGATTTTTGACTTTTTTTATATATAGAGCTGTTAATTCATCCATTTATATACTATTGTAGTTCTCCGGCCGCATCAGAGCTACATTGTTTTTATCATGAACTACAATTCCCCTAATCCTCTTGGATTAGGTCACATGATGTATAATGATTAGGTGTCCTTTATTCTATTCATAATATTCCCCACTTGGTTTTAAATAAAATTTACGGGACAAAATACCATACCCGCTGTCGTATCCACTGTGGAGTGATCTTGGTTCTACATTCCATATACCGTATCTATAGACTCATTTAGGTTTATTGCGACTACACATCTCCCTCCACCTCCGGTTTCATACAATTGTGTTTTTAGACACTACAATTCCCATAATCCTTAGAGTTAGATCACGTGATCGATGTTGACCTATCCTGGTTTCTAAGGGGCTATGTTCATAGCAGTGATGTATCCAGTCTCAAGATAGGAGATATGTTCCTGCGATCTCAATAGATGTAAATAAGATCTGTTTTTATATCGAGTCCAAATGGTGTTCTACAATTAAATTTTAGTATGTAGAAGGCTTCCCTTCTTAATAGTGTATCTCTATGATTACCTCCCCGTTTTGATTTTTTCACATTCTCTATGCCAAAAAATTTCATGGTCTGAACATTGCCTTGATGTTTACTCGAGAAGTGCCTCGAGGCTCCCGACATACCTTGTGTCTCGGATTTCCCGCTGTCCCTGATGTGTTCCATGATTCTGGTGCCCAATTTACGATTGGTACACCCAATATAATCCAATTCACACTCAGTACATCGAATACAATAGATTACTGATGTTGTAGTGCAATCTATATGATCTTTGATAACCATATTAAATTCTGAGGCGCTGCTTCTAATTTCCTTTGTAATGTACACTTTGTCACACGTTTTACATCTCAATTGCTTGCATCTGTGGGATCCTATCTCTCCTTCTCTATTTACAGTAACCTCTCTCTCCGCTTCCAAATAACTTGGAGAGAGTATGTTCCCCAAAGTTTTGCTTTTTCTAGCCACAAATTGTACCCCATTACCTAAGATCTCATTGGTAACGTTATCCAATTGTAAGATGGGTAAGTTTTTAAGTATCACCTTTTTTATTTGGTTAAATTGGGGACTATAAGCAGTGCTAAAGGTGATTCTGTTATCCCCTTTCTCTTCTTTTTTATTCCTTCCCTCTAAAAGACTTTTTCTGTCCCTCATCTCAACCTTTTTCACAGCCCTTTGTAATACCCAGTTGGGATACTTGTGTTCCCGAAATCTCTTGAGTGTTTCCCTGCTTTTCTCTGTAAATTCTTTTTTGTCACTACAGGCTCGTTTTGTTCTTATCAATTCGCCCACTGGCACTCCTTTGATTGTGTGGCATGGGTGGCAACTATCTGCTCTGAGGATGGTATTCCCTGCACTGGGCTTCCTGTACAGGGAAGTTGTTACTTTACCATCCTCAGACGAGCCTCTTAAAGTGACATCTAAAAAGTCAATTGTGACTTTATTTTGTGAAAAGGTAAATCTGAGGCCATATTCATTGCCATTTAAGTACTCAATGAACTCTGGTATGGGCGCTACATCTCCGACCCACACAATTAGTAGGTCGTTGATGTAGCGCCCATACCAGAGAAGGGACTTGAAAGGATTCCTGTCCACAAATATGCATCTCTCCTCCCAATAGGATAGGAACAGATTTGCCAGAGAGGGTGAAAACGGGGCGCCCATGGGCGCCCCGCATAACTGTAAATAAAAATTGTCACAAAAAAAAAAAGAAAAAGTTGTGTCTAAGTAAGTAGTTTGTAACGGCAACGATGAACTCACAAACTGGAGCCGTAAAGGTGCTATATTTGTATAGATGCATAGCTAGTGCTTCCAACGCACCCGTATGAGGGATGCTTGGGTATAAAGCACATATGTCGCTTGTCACCCAACAAGAATCCTCTTGCCACTACCTCGAAACGCGTCGGCGTTCCATACTTTTTAACCACTATGTACGTGTTTTCCTAACTTTTTTCACTTTGGAACTTTATTTTTTGATCTCTATTTGGAATCTGTATTTTTTAATAATGGATTAAAAGTTAATTTTTAAACGTACCCAAAAGGACTGCGGACCTATTTTCCTGTTTGAACATTACCTATTTGGAGTCTTTGCTTCGAGGGTCCAGAAGTTTCTAGGTCGTGCACCCCAGGGGATTACGGTGAATACATGGTGAGCCTCAGTGTTTATTTTTTGTTTGAAGATCTGTGAGATATCCATCGACCTAAGGACAGGCTATTAATATGCATTTCCTAGAAAACACTTTTAACACTGAATCAGCAACAAATACTTAAACACTAGGTTCATCTGCGATTTTTCTCAAGGAGAAAGCTGACAGATCTCAATACATTTTGTAACGCTCGCCTGACATTCACAGAGGATTGTGTTAACAGCCCGGATGATTTTTGTAATCTCAGATACAAGCTGTCTCTTTGATGGAGCCAATGCTTACACTATAATCTCCATCTTGCCAAAATAATCCACCTTTGGATTATTTTGTATTTCTAGGGTGCTCATGCTGAGGACACGTATTTCCCTTTGTCTTCCGTAGGGCAATGGAGGCTACAGCCTGGCATGTGGTCGTGTAGGTAAAATAAAAGCAATGTAGACACATCTCTGAAGAAACAAGCAACAGTACTCCATCTAAATATTCCATTGTCTTTTGGTATAAAAGCAGAAAAGAGGAGAAACAAGAAAGTCCTCCAATGATCACAGATGTGAATCTTTTGATAACATTAAAATGTAACTATTCAATATTCACTTGAATGTATATAATACCCTGCAGTCTTAGAGGTTCTCTACCTGTGCTACTCCATGCAGTCTGAGAGGTAAATGCTGTGGCTGAGAACAACTACTCTGGAAGTGGCAGATTTAGTGACTGTTCAGGTTCTGCAGCTCCCGGGGAATTAGGGGCCACCCACAATTTTCAATTACTGAGGCAAAGTGGCAAACCAAAGGTGAATGTCAGAAGATATTTGGTTAAGGCGGTGGGTATGATCTACAACAATGGATAGTCTGTGCTTATGATCTGATTGGAAAGAAGCTGGTTGGAAGCAAAAAAAAAAAACAACAAAACACAAACCTCAGGACTTTTAAGTGTATGCCCTCATAAAAGTTTGCTTGGCATACTCTGCACACCAGTTTTAGGTCCCCACTTCAGATGGGGAGCAGGATCTGTCACGACACCATAACATCTGCTGGGGTACTAGGTTGGGATGGTTTTCACGAAGGGGTTCTTGACTTGAAAAAGCTGAGAAATACTAGTCTAAGTACAAACAATTAACCATACACAAATATACAATTTCTGGAACAATGGGGACATCGTGTGGCAATATTATAGAACTGCATGGTTATATCCAATAACTTCAGTACAGTTTATACACTTCAGGGGCATTCACACTTTGGCCGTTCTCTGCCCTGTGATTCTGACAAAAAGCCAGGAGAAAACTTGGGGACAGCTTGCTGGCGGTTAGTGTAAAAACCCATTTATTTCAATGGGTTTTAAAAGCAAACCACCAGTGTCCGTATGCTGCCTCTCCGCCATGAAACCGTTTTTTTTGCACAGACATAAAGTTGGACATTCAATATTCACTTGAATGTATATAATGCCCTTGCAGTCTTTATGTCTGTGCAAAAAACAAGGCAAAAAAAACTGTTTCATGGCAAAGAGGTTATGGATTTTGGAAAGTAACGAGTTAAAAATTAAAACACAAAAGTGAAAAATGCCTACGTCTCCTAAGGGTTAATATACTCCTGTCAAAAGAAAAGAAAAAAAAACCCCACAGCAAAATCTATAACAAAAAACCCTGCATTTCCACAGAGTGGGACCTAAGCCTAAGGGAGTTTTCCTGAACATAAATACCGTATATACTCGAGTATAAGCCGAACCGAATATAAGCCGAGGCCCCTAATTTTACCACAAAAAAATGGGAAAACTTATTAACGCGAGTATAAGCCAAGGGGGGGAAATGCAGCAGCTACTGGAAAATTTCAAAAATTAAAATGGTCGGAGTTTTTGGGTGCAGTAGTTGCTGGGTTTTACTACTAGTTTTACTGTGGTGCTTACTTATAATGTAAGCGCACCTTCATGTGAAATGTTGTGCACATTAGATAGTTTAGATGCACTTTCATTAGTCATAGCTAAAAAATTGCCCAATTGCCCCTTTTTAATGCTTTCTAACCTGACGGGTTCTTTCACACTGCCCGTGGACTGGAAAGCATTGTTAAAAAGGCCCACGTCATAAACGCAGTATAAATGTAGCACAAAAAAAAGACAAAAAAAAAAAAAAGTGTAATTCATAGAAAAAAAAAAAAAAAAAAAACGCCAAAAGTAGCTAAATAAATGTACCGCTATAAATTTTTGTCTCATCAATTATTGTGCGGTGTAATAAATCCCACACTGAAGAATTTTTTGTGTAATGCACACAATCCATTTGAAATCCACTTGTACACAATGGGTTTTTTTGCTCTTACTGCTACAATCGTCAACAAAGTTTTAACACATCCCCCACAACCCACACATCACAACCCCCTGAGCACTCATAACAATGCCAAACAATGTCCACTTTGGGGTTAATTGAAATTTTACCCTCACTTTCCGATATGCATCCACTTTCCTCCAAAACAATGAATCAGATGCAACTTCAGCATCCTACATTTCATTATACACTTAACCGTTTGTGCCATGGCCCATGAATGTTTGTCTTTTAAGAGAAAAAGTACCCTGTGTGTGTCAGTTTAATCTACATACAGTATCCCACTACATTCATCATTATACCATGTGCCAAGAGTAACATCTCTTCAGATAACTGTGGAAAGCCCCTGGTCCATGCGGTCATCTCCTGAATTTGTCATATTATCCCACATGCCTAATAATCTGATAGAGGAGGATAGGGCTGAAAATGTAAGCAATATCCAATCGCAAAACTTCTTATCAATATCACAAGAGAAGTTTTTGTTTTCCAGATGCCTTTTGACTTTCAGTAAGTAAGTAATGACAAACCTGAAAGAAATTAGATACTCCCGTTCCATGGAGGATGCAATGCTTAGTACAGGGAGCGGGGGCCATATTGCCTCGCAGGAGGACTCAGATTACAGTCTTTCCACATCAGCGTAAGGCGCTTTTCCAACAAGTAGAGACATATATACAAACTAGCATCTGCCCGCGACTTCGTCTGCGGGTTGGAGTGGGCGCTGGAAACCCTCCTCCCATGTGGTTTGTTCCCCCCTTGTGCAGCTGAGACAGGCACCCCGCAGATTAAATTTGACATGGCAGAGCTCAGTGAATTTGATTTCTTTCATTCCCTCCCATTATCATTATAAGAGGCAAGTCTGCAGCAACTCCAGTGTTTTATAGGGGAACCTGCAGAGGATTATGGGAAATGTCTATCGATATAAAAGGTTTCCATTTCCCAGAAAGCTGTGTGTTGGTTGAGTTCACATGGTGAATAATTTGTGGGACTACAACAGCCTGAAGTACAAGGTTATTTGTTGTACACAGTATGGATATTTTCTGAAGAATTATTTTTTTGTTAAAAACTGGACTTCCTGAAATAAACTCCTTTGGATTCTTTTCATCAATCAAGGTCTGATTGTTTTTAGAAAAAGCTCATGCTTCACAAGTACAGTGGAAGATTATCACCATACTAGGCTACTAAGAGAGAACAGTGCGCCACCACACAGATCCTGTTCCCTGTCTAGCCTGCAGTGGGAGATTATCAACATACCGGGCTACTAAGAACGAAAAATATACCACCATAACCTAAAATGTTACCCGCACAAATCAAAGTGTATTATCACGTTTCGGGATATGGTATATACTTGGGCTCCAAATAGATTACTACGGCTACATCATCCATCCAGTACCGCGTACGGTATGTTATATCACTGAAGGGGGATTTTTTCCTACTACTTATATCTGGTATTTGTGTCTGGTTGTATGGCATTCTGTTATGGGCCATGCTATTACTTGCCCATTGGCATTATGACTTGAGATACTCTTGTAATATGTGCAGCTATATATATTACATCCAGGCACCTATGACTAAAGTGTGTTGTATTATAATGCATTATATTTACCCCTCAGGGTTATAGTCTTAGCCATCTATGGTTAGGTAATTTTTGGTATTTGGCTATTACCGTATTTTTCGGACTATAAGACGCACCTAGGTTTTAGAGGAGGAAAATAGGGAAAAAAATTTTTGAAGCAAAAATGGTAAAATATTTAATATATGGGAGTTGTAGTTTTGCAACAGCTGCAAGGCCACATTGACAGGTGACCCTGCAGCTGTACGGGGACGCAGAGAGTGTTTTTTTTTTGCGGGGCCAGATGTACTTTTTAGTTATACCATTTTGGGGAATATCTATTGCTTAGATCACCTTTTATTGAAAAAAAAAAAAAAAACCCGGCGGTTTATGATATATGATTTTCTACTTTTATATATATATTCTAGGGACAGGAGGTGATTTAGAACTTTTATTTATTTCATATTTTTAAAGCTTTTTTTTTTTTTTTTTTTTTAAACTATTTTATTCCCCCCCCGGGGCTTGAACCTGCGGTTACTTGATTGCAAGTCCCATAGACGGCAATACAACTGTATTGCCGTCTATGGGACATTCTGTATATTAGTATTACGGCTGGTCATAGACCCAGCCGCAATACTAATACAGCAGTGACAGGCCTGGGGGCCTTCATTAGGCTCCCGGCTGTCACCCGAACAGGTCGGCTCTTGCGATATCGCCTCGCAGGAGCCGGCCTGCAACTTCACAGGTACGGGGCCGGTGGGGACCGGCCCCGGGGGAGAAGGCGCCGCCAATCCAGACTACAGATCCGGCATCCGCTGTACTAGAGAGGCGGATGCCGGCGAGGGATAGACGCCATCACAGGTGCCGGGGCCTGAGACATCGCTGCGCTCCTCTGCCCTGCATGAAGCCAGCGGCGGGGGGATGGAGGAGCCGAATAGCATCGCCCCTGCCGCTGCTGGCTTCATGCAGGGCAGAGGAGCGTAGCGATGTCTCAGGCCCCGGCCCCTGCATCTATCCCTTGCCGGCATCCGCCTCTCTATTACAGCGGGTGCCAGGCGCCACATTCGGACTATAAGACACACCCTTCTTTTCCCCAAAAATTTTTTGGGAAAAAAGTGCGTCTTATAGTCCGAAAAATACGGTATGTCCCCCCCTATTTATGTGCCTCATGTTATTTGTATCACATTTTTTTAATCGTGGCATTAATAACATTTATTAGTTTTATAATAATTTTGTGTGTATTTTTCTTAGTATTTTGGCTGGTTTATTGCACACAATAGCATGCTACTTTGTTTTTTTTTTTGGTTTGCCATCTCCTGTGATGTACCATTTAGAAAAGCCTGTAGTGTCACTATATCCCTAGACAAACATAAGGGGTCTAGTTTCCAACATGGGGTCACTTTTGGGGGTTTCCCACTGTTGTGGTACCTCTAGGGCTCTGACAATGCAACAT